>NC_056747.1:321150006-321392506 GCF_019279795.1 Protopterus annectens | reverse complement strand
ATTTACCTCACTGAATGGTTTAGTATCAATTAAAAAGGCTACATTATGTGCACATACATGTTGTGGTTCTGCTTGTGTACTACTCTGATATGTCAAGTTAATTCTGTTAAACCAGACAAACGCTGCAACACATTCATGTCTTTTTTTCTCTCTTTCAAAATAACCGCTTCAGGACTAACAGCTGTGCAATCTTTCCATATGCGTGTTACCCTGATAACGGAAAAGTACCAAAACATTTTACAGGTAATATGATTTTTATGTTTAAAAGTTAAATTCAAGTGTTTTAATGCAATGTACGCTTGAATAGCAATCATTTTATAACTTATAAGGGACACTAAAGCACTTAGTTATGTAACCACTGTAAATACTGCATCTGAATCTTAGTGTATGAGTTAACAGTATTTTTAGCTGATCTGTGTTACTTAATGATGATCTACTCTAGGGATTTTCTTTAACCCTGGAACTTCTATAACTTGCTTAGGTATGTAACCTCTGTAAATATTGCATCTTAAACTTAACTGCTTGTTTAGGTATGTTAACTACTGTAAATACTGTATTTTAAACTTAATTGCTTACCTTGGAGCTTTTCTCCCTGGGTCTGTATCCAATCGGACTATCCCGGTCAACAAATGTAAAATAAATAAAAATAAATAGTTCTGTTCATTGACGAACTGCGGTGGTGGTGCTGCGGTAGCGCTGTCGCATCACAGTAAGACGTCCTGTTCGATTCTCAGCAAGAGCATCTTCTGTGTGGAGACATGCGTGAATGGGCGTACCTTCGTTGAAGGTTGTGCGTCCGGGCTGGCAACTCACCATGTAAAAATCTACTGCCAAGGACCAGAGTTCCGCTGTGGCAACTCCTAACCGGGAAAAAACGAAAGACACAGCAGCAGCAGTTCTGTTCATTGACATTTTTAAATGTTTAGCTCATGTATAAGCAGTCGCGTTTATTTTAATCTTACACAACTTTTAAATAAATGTTTCTCGCTCTTAAATGAAAATGTTTCCTTGTTCAATGGTTTTGGAGAGAGTAACGAACTGTATATGACAGAGGAGGAAGAATTGAGGCTGCAAAAATAAAACAGAGGTCCCAGAAAGTCAGCGATGACCTTTGAACCTGAAAAGAAAGCTTCACAATGAAACCTTGCAATGGGCAGATGTAAAGCAGCTACAAAGTAAGATAATCTTATTACCTATGGAACTCCTGGCATTCAAAATGTAATATTTATGCTAATTTAACTAGAAATGGAATTGAAAAGCTAAAGAAAAGCATTTAAATCATATATTCATTAAAATATCCAATAAAAAGGCACAAGCATCTGAATAATGTTGTATTAAAACAGTAAGAATATTTAAAGTGCAACGCACACAAGTGTAAAGAAACCTGCATTTTTTTTTCTAATATGCTTTTCTGTAAGGGAAATACCGTGAATCAAAAGTAAATACTTAGAGCTATGTTAAGTATATATGATGCAATATTGAGTTTTACATTTATTAAACAGTAGTCATGCTTAAGAAATCTATTCAAAGGTGGATATTAAGGGATTTGAATGGAACAAATGTTGACAAAGTTAAATGTGCATAATCAATAATATACTATATAAAAAAACAGAAAATGTATATTTATAAAAATGTATTAAACTGATGTGATTTTTGCATTTATTAAATAATGCCAGCTTTCTTTAGTTATATTTTCAAATGGGTTTTTAACTTTTTGATATAGGGAAATAACATGCTTAATGAAACACAATCTAGAACAGAAAGTATACTGGTAATTGACATGTACACCTAAGTTGTACATGATACTAATACTAAAATGTTTTGATGGATGTCACTGATTACACGAGATCATAAAGTTGCTCATCTACATGTATGATTATATATGGTCTTTGATCTTCATGGATAGTAGTTTTGCTTTAGCATTTGGGTGGTGGGGTGTGTATCGGAATTTTCTGCATGCTGTATATGCATATTATGGGAGAGCAGGAGTGCATAAATGAATCTTGAGCATCTAAAGTGTTTCACTATCTGGACTGACTACTGAGTGGATATTGTTATTAGTAAATGGTAATAATAAAGTAACTAGACTAATCTGATTGTGCTGCAGTATTGTCAATGTGGTGAAATTTAGATGTAAATTATTTTGGCAGCTGTTGGAAATTAAGGGCATCTTCAGATTCACCCCATGAATACAGACACATACAGTGCTGTGTTTTAAGGTATCTGACTTAATATAGGGGAAATTTGACTACTGAATGGTTATGAAATTCTTGTACATTACCAATGGTATAGACTATATTACTGGTATAGATTCATTATGGACAAGTTCTTAATTTATGAAATAGAGATGAATAGGTACATAAATGCTGTCTATATGTAATGAATTTTTATATTAATTCATATACGTGGTTATACTGATTTAAGGAATATTAATAAATAAAATAGGTTGACTGGTGTGAGGATATATTGTACGTTTATGCATGATCTGGAGAATGTAAATATTTGTTCGGCAGTTGGTCTTGATATGTTGGATTTCTAGAGAAAATGTATCCCATTTTGGTGTGCCATTGATAGACCTGTTTCATTTGATATTCAATTTTGCATACACTTAATCATTAATAATAAGTAGCTAACTGTAAATTGTTGTTAAAGGGAAGTTATATGGAATAACTTAAAATTACTGAATGGCTGCCTTTAGTGGCAGAAGCAAAAGAATGGATAGAGAAATATTAAGGGATGATAGACTGTGGTTTGTATGACTGTCATAAAACCAGGAATGATACATTCCACGTCAGGGGTTGTAAAAAGCTTTACTACATTGTTATTGAATGGTTTCAAGTTTTTGTCCATAACAAAAAAAATGTTAAACTTAAATACAACCAAATATATAAAAAAAAGTATTTAATTTTGCTAAACTTATTACATTTCAGAAATGACAATATATAAATGTAGTTCACTGAATGTAAATGGTTTAAATAATCCCACAAAAAGAGAGAGTTTGTTTACGCATCTTAAAGTAAATAAAGCAATATAGTATTTTTACAAGGAACACACTTATTAAAAAAGATCTAGACACACTGATATGTAAAGAATATTTAATACTTGTGGATTATGCCTAAAGTACTTGATTTTTACACCGACAAAAAGGTATGATGGGATTAGTTGTACTTGAGATAGATAAAGTATACACATTTGTTAATATTTGTTAGATTCCTGGAATCGGATCTAAAGTAGCAAAAACTATCTAGATGTTATAGCGCTACATGCAAAAGGTGCAATCTTATTGGCTGGTGATTTCAACTGCATACCATCAGAAAAAGATACCACCAAAGACCAGAAACGTAAAATTACAGCTACTAAACAATTACACGAATATAATGAATCTTAGAGATATTCAAGAGTTAAAATTAGCAAATACACTAAGCTACACTCACTATTCATATAGATTTGGCACCCAAACAAATATAAAAGTTTTTGTATTTAATGGATTATATTTTAAGTAGAAGCATCATCAATAACACTGTGTCCTTTGTGTGACCATAATGCCATTACTTTTAAACTTAATATAAAGCCTAATGAGTTAGTATTTTGTCAAAGAATAAGTGCATATAAAATTAAAGGATTTAGAGAATGCATTCTAAATTAATTGAAAATTTTTGATAATAATGAAGTTTCTCATGTTATTTCATGGGACACAAAAGCTTGTATTTATAGTGAATAAAATGTTGGTATTTGTTAAAAAAGAAGGAACGGGATAATTAATTAAATGTGTTTCAAACAAAAACTGTCAGTTTAAAATTAACATTAAAACCCTCAGAGAATGCTGAATTAAAAACATTAAGTCAATAATACATGGAAATAGTAAATCGCAAAGCATCAACAAACATAGAGAAACTTAAAATACAAACATATACTACAACTCCTAAAAATCTACATAGATTAGCAATTAGATAAAAAAATAGATAATTCATTTCTTTAATATACAAACACTACCACTGCAAAACTGGCTCAGATGGTCCTAGGCCATAAAGACTCCCAAAATACCACAAAGAAAAATCAAGTAAAAACTTATTTTATTTGTAGTACAAAACAAATGAGTGCTTTCATCCTGTTTAACAGGGCTTCATCAGAATCTTTATGGCCTAGGACCATCTGAGACAGTTTTGCAGTGGTAGTGTTTGTGTGTATTTGTTGCCTTAACTACTGCACTCAGAAAATTGGGACTGATTTAATTTCTTTAATATGATTTATGTTAAGTAGATAAACTTAAAGCAATAGATTTAAAAGATATCCTAGAAGTCCTTTAGGAGACACTACGAAGAAATCAATAACAGGAATTTAACACTAGGTAAAAGTAATAAAACAGATACAAAACAAAAGAACAAAGTGATAACCTAAATAAATCCATTACCCTTAGAGAACTAAATCAACAAATAAAAAGTCTGAAACTTAATAATGCTCCTGTTCTAGATGGTTTTATTTCAGAAATATGTAAAATAATTCCAGATATCTTACAAATTTTTTAATAAATGCATTTGATGGTTCCTTAAATATCCCACCTTCATGGATATTCTCTTTAATATCCCCTATTTTAAAACAAGAAAAAGCTCCCAAGATATGTACTACTTATGGTCCCATTTCCTTATTAAATGTAAACTATAAAATTCTAATGGCTATTTTGGCACAATGGTTAAATAATGCAACACAAACTAATTAATGAAGATCAAATTGGTTTTATTTTAGTAAGAAAGGTACAAGGTAACAGACTTATCTTTAATAGATACTGTCAAAAAAGAACTATCAATACTAAATCTAGACATTGATAAAACTTTTGATTCAATCAATTGGACAAATCTGCAAAAATACTTAAATATAATATTTTTTCAGGATTTATAGAAATAATAATGAAACTATACCTTTTTTGTTAAAATTGGATCATTTATATCTAGTTCTTTCAAAATATAAAAAGAAACAAAACAAGGAAGACACTATATCCATTATTGTTTGCCTTATCAATAAAATCTTTTGCCATATACATCAGAAATAATGAAATAAAAGTGTTTTCTATTAATGATTATAATTCTAAAATCCAATTATTTGTAAATTATATTTTATTAAATTACTAGTCATGCTGAATCATTAGAAAATATTGTTAAATCAATAAAATTCTTTGAGAAAATCTCTGGTCTAAAATTTAATCATAATAAAAACAAAGTTAACAAAAAAGTAACCTCCACTTCAAATAATTACAAAGAATTTAATTGGGAAAATAAATTAAGTACTTAGAAATTAATATAAAAACCTAATGGAAGGGATCCGTATTATTAACTTATAAAAATGTATTTAACAGCATATCAAAACTAGCTGAAAGCTGGAATACAATTTACTTCTCAATGGAAGACAGACATATTTATAAAAATGATAATCTTGCCAAACATATTGTACCTTGCTCAGTCACTGCTCTTATTACCCCCTAAAAAAAGGTTAAATTCTATACTATTAAAATGTTTTAGGTATCATCAAAAACCAAGAATATCTTAAGACTGGCATATAAAAAGTTGGGAAGAGAATGGTATTGGACTCCGTAATATTGATCTTTACATTAAATCTGCTATTCTAAACATTGAGAGTCTTTGGTTAAATTTGACATTCAAACTGGAAATTCTTACATAAAGTCATTCTAGCTTCAAATACTATACCTGAAATAAATTTTAATGTTCCACTAGACATTAGTATAGCATACTGGATTCTAAAATACTAATTGTATGAATAACAAATACCAATGTCTATATTTCTGGTGTTAAATATATATTAAATATTTAAAAACAGTAATAGCCTTGCTATCAGCATTAGACAGCATTTATCGCAGCATTAAAAATAGCCTCAGTATTGCTGAAATCAGTAGATACCACACAAGAACTGGCCTTATAATAAATATAAAACAAAGTGCTTACACAAACATTTTTTTCCAATTCCTTAAATGACTGTGGTATTCTGCCTACTTCCTTAAATGATCATTGTCCACTAAACTCCAAATATTCCTTTAGAACATTAAAGTCTACCAGACCTAATTACCATACACCCTACCCTCATGACATCCAGCCACGGCTTGACAACCATCTTAACTAGAGAGACTGGACTAATCTGTACATGTCTTTGACAGTAAGCCAGTGTTTTACTGAAACTCCACAGACTTAATTTTGATAAAAATGTCATATTATGGTTAAAAAACTACTTGGGGTTAGACCATTTCACATCATTGCTAATATCTTATCTTCAAATAGGGTAACTTTAAGCACAGCAGCTCCACTTGGCTCAGTAATAGGGCCTCTACATCTCTCCCTATTTCTCAATGACATTATATATGACTTACGAAAACAAAGTAAATATGTATATACATAAATATCCTTCATATGGAATCTAACAAAACCCACTAAACACTTAAACAAGCACCTTAGATAAGTTAATTAACCTTTGTAACTTTAGTATACAGAAAAGTTACCACCAAGGTACTGACAAAACTTAAAACTGTTAGACTCTCCCACATGCTCCTCCCTGTGGCAAGGATGGCCTTAGCTAAAAAGTGCTTGTTGATTTTTTTTTTCTCACATAGTTGTCGACCATACAACGATTGATCTTAGTCACTCTGACCAATCTAATGATTGCCATATATACTGAAATGTCAAATTTCACTGATTTGATGTTTCAGTATACCTAAATCATAAAATCAGAACTAAAATGCCTATTGAAAAATAATGAAAACAAAAGACACACTCTCCCTTATCAAGGACCCCACTTAGTCCCCCCCTTTCACTTCTCATAAGGTATTTACATAATTCCACACAAACTGCAGAATTATATATTTACTTTGTTTTACTGCTCTACCCAATGCATTATCTCACTGAAAAATTACGTTTCTTAATGTCTTTTTTGGCTCCTTCTCCATATTGGAACTTTAACTTGTTTGTATGTACCTAACAAATGTTAAACTTTTGCTCTGTATAATTGTTTCTCACCACATTATTTTTTTGTATTAATATGTTACTCTGTAATAGAAATGTATTGTTGGAGCTTTTCTCCTCGGGTCTCCACTGAAAATGGGCCACAAGCCCAGTCGGACTAATCCGGTTAACAAGTGTCAATAAATAAATATGTCTTAATACCAACAACTAATTAGGGAGCAAAGCTACTCCCTTATGAAAGGCAAGAAAGTATTTTAACACTGGTCAGACACAGATACAAACTAGAAAAAGCCCTTTCCAGATTAGAACCAGCTACCTGGAACCAGTTACTTGCTGACCTAACAAAATATAGAAAATATTCTAAACATTCCAAAAAAATATATTTTATAATTGCTAAGCCCAAATAACATAAATAAAAAAGGTGCTGAAACAGAAAAGGAACTTAAGAGCAGTAATGCGTGGATGTCAGGAAATCCATGAATGTATACACAAAACACCTCCATGATCTCAGAGATGTCACTTCATTTACAGAATTATGATATGAAAGTGATAGTTGCTGCAGTGGTGCAGCGGTTAGCATTGTCACCTCACAGCAAGAGGTTCTCCACAGTCGAGTGATGCTAAAGACATGCAGGTAGGTGCGAGTGTGAATGGGCGTGCCTTCGTTGAAGGCTGGGAGTCAAGCTGGCAACTCAACACAGTAAAAATTCACTGCCAACCATGAGCGGACAGGAGTTCCACTGTGGCGACCCCTAACCGGGAAAAGCCAAAAGACTTTTTTTTTTTTTTTTTTAGGATATGAAAGTAAAATAAAAAATTACAGTTTACATCACAAAAACTTTACTTTCATCTCAGAACTATTTTGTCATTGTAGTGTGGAGAAGCTCTGTCACAATATGGAGATATTGGCTTGTTCCTCACACTCTGAGGCCCTTTTCACTTATGTGGATCTCTGATGAAAGAACACAAAACTAAAAACTGGTTGCAGGAAGGAAGGCACCAAACACAAAACGCAAGAACAAGCAGTTTAATCCAAAATGAAGTGTTTTTCGTCACAGTAAATACTGTGACTTCTTCAGATAAAAACAACATTGAGAGCATGCCCTTAAGTAGTCATTGAGCGGTAGTTAATTAGTTAGGTAATTAGCCAATATTAATCAGTTCATTTCATTCTTCTTGACAACAAATTGAAAACTAGTACTCATAGAAACTGCAGTTTCTAAAGACTACAAAAGTGTCACAACACATTTAGACACACCCACATGCAAAACTCAAACCCTAACTCTACAGAAGAAACCATACTAAATACTACATCTATACCACATTGGCAAATTGAGTGCAGACAGTGCTCTAGCTAAACATATTCGCGAATACATGGATCACAGGTTTTCGTTCAGGGCAATAGACCAAATTATACCCGATAAAATGGGGGGTCCAGTTTCACTGGAGTTAGAACGTTTAGAATTAATATGGCAGTTGAACACCAATGCAGGGTAGTATCCAGGTCTAAATGAAAGATGTTATACTGTATGTATTCTGAAATTAAAAAGCCTTACTAGATAGGGTTTTACGTATAGAATTCATGTAAAGTATGTATCAATTGTACATAAGATCTTAAAAATCAACAATAGTAGGAACGAACATGGGTTCACCATGTCATTTTAGTATTTTAGATATTTGGTACTTATAAAGTACATAAACCTTTGTAGGTATTTTATGGTATATAACCTTTGTAGGTATTTTATGGTATATAAGAACATTTAGTATTGTTTCTTCTGTAGTGTTAGGGTTTGAGTTTTGCATGTGGGTGTGTCTAAATGTGTTTGAGACAGTTTTGTAGTCTTTAGAAACTGCAGTTTCTATGAGTACTAGTTTTCAATTTGTTGTCAAGAAGAATGAAATGAACTGATTAACTAATACTGGTTAAATATCTAACTAATTAACTATTGTTCACGGACTACTTAAGGGCATACTCTCAATGTTGCATTTATCCGAAGAAGTCACAATATTTACTGTGACTAAAAGCGCTTCATTTTGGATTAAACTGCTTGTTCTTACATTTTGTGTTTGGTGCCTTCCTTCCTACAACCGGTTTCCAGTTTTGTGTTCTTTCATCGGCTTGTGTCTTTTGTTTGTGGATCATGGATGTGGAAGGAGCTGTTATCACCAGCACACAGTCATCACAAAAAAATAGCAACGACAATGGCAATCTAACGTTGCTTATCAGTCTACTGACACAATGGACAGAGGACATTATGGACAAGGTGAACCACTTGTCCAACCCTTGCCCTAATACTACATCAACACAAGGTAACTCAACTAATGTAGTTGCCAATACTATACCATCTACTTCTGGCATTAATAATGTCAGTATTCTGCCTGCTGACAACGTTTGTTTACCTCAGCGTCCTGGCGGTAACCGAATTGCACAAATTCAAACTGTTAATAATAATTCTCCAGTTGGAAATAGTTTCTCGGGGCTTATTGGTTCTCCGGATGCACGTACATGGCTCAATGAGCCTTTAAACTTGTTCTCAGAGGAAAGTGAACAGGAGTTACCGACTGGAGGAACATCAAGTACAAAAAAATATAGTTTCCAACCTGTAGAAACTGAACTCATGTATGCTTAAACATAAAAAGTTACAGTTGGAAATTAGCTATTTCCACCAATACATAAGTGAGAATATTGTCCCGAAGGGGCTGAGAAGGTAGCAGTATCCCCACTGGTCTGCAGGAGGGGTCAGCGTTTCACCAAGAGCTCATTGAGCTCTTTAACAGACAAGGGATTGAACTATTGCAAGTCATGTGTAAACATTACCAACGATCCATTGACAAGTTGATGGAAGAATCTACTGACCTTGATGCAGCTATTAGAGCCAGTAACGATTTTCAAAGATACCAGTACAACTACAATAGGACTTTCTCTAGTATAGGACAGTTCATTAACAAATCAAGTCTACTAAAATAAAAAAGTTGAACAGAGACCGGGCAGCGTATAACAACAAATCAGCATACCCGAAACCGCCCACATCTCAGCAATGGAACCCTACAGGCCAAGAGAGTAGCAGGGGTGCGTCTACTATGAATGAGGTCGTCGACAACCTTGACTTTCATGACGAAGAGGTGGCAGCAGAGACTGTACCTCACAGGAGTGAAAAGATCCTCCAGCAACAAAAATCATACAACACATCTAATAATGACAGCTCACACAATGGCCAAGGTGAAAATTTTCAGAACCGTTCACTAAACCACAAGCCCCAGCAACCAGCACACTACCAGAATCAGAGGAAGAATAAGAAGGGGAACAGAACGAGGAAGTGAATGTTGATGCAGGTAGCAGTTTTTGTAAATTGCTTTACAACAATGAGAATGACTTATCTACAATTTCTCTGGCCTGACTGTAGATGGGGCCTTAGTGGAGCTATTTGCTAAAGGGTTGAATTTTGTGCCATATTAATCCAGCAAACCTTGCCTCTTCACTTATAGACCTAAAACTGTTTGTGTGTAAACTTAACCTAAATCTCATCTTAAGTGAAAATACTACCAGAAAAGATGATTTTCACATTCGTAGTATATTCAATCCACCCTTGCAGCCAATCTTAGACCTGTTCGAGCAAATTTGTGAGTTGGACTTCAGGAATTAATTGGTGAAAAGTAAAACCAACAAGAATTTTGTAAGAAATATTACTGTAACAGAGAGGCAATTATTAGATGAATTGCCAACTGCCGGTTTGAGAATAATGAAACCTGACAAGGGAGGGGGACTGGTTATGATGAACATCAGTAACTATAGTACTAGAATGTTACAAATACTCACAGATGCTTATAAAGATGTTTCTAGAAATTAGTTCAATACAGCTTACAGTCACATTAAATCTTTTATATACGAATTGTTCATTGAAAGCAGAATAGATATTAATCTATTCAACTATTTATCTATGCCAGTGCCCAGAATACCTAATATCTTTGGGGTACCTAAAATGCACAAAAATATAAGCAACCCTCCCTTGCGACCACTAGTTGACGCCAGAAATAGCATAACATATGCATGTGCAAAATATTTGGATTCTGTGCTACAAAAATATGTAACTAGTGAGAAACAAATTTGCAAGGACTCTTGGTCGTTCCTACACTGTCTAAATAATTTACAATATAATAGTTACAATTTTTTAACAGTAGATGTCAAGGACCTGTATACGTCCATCCCACACATGGAGGGCATAGAGAGAATTAGCCACATTCTGAGAATCAAGGGTGTACCTAATGATACAATAAAGTTTGCTTAGTGAACTATTGGACATTATTTTGTCCAATAACTATGTAATCTTTGACAAAAGATTGTTTTTACAACTATCAGGGATAGCCATGGGGTCCCCGTGTGGCGCCAATTTAGTAATGGCTGACAGGGAACACAAATTCGTCCTACAGAACAAATGGGTCCAAGACAAGGTACACTACTACACTAGATTCTTGGATGACATCTTCATGGTGATAAGGGGTGACAACGACAAAACTAATGCAACTGTCAGTTACTTTAATGAGACAACTGACTTTTTGCAGTTTATATCACAATTTGGTGCAAATTGTAAAGATACAATCAGTGAATGCTACAACACACACACACACATATATATATACATATATATATATATAGAGAGAGAGAGAGAGAAGAAACTTATTCCAATAGTTTCTTGCACTTTTCTAGCTGTCACCCCTACCACCAGAAGTCAGTAGTAAAAGGACAGTTGGTCAGGACAGCTAGGATGACCTCCCTAGAGAGAGACTTCTACTTAGAATGTAACAACTTGAAGGAGATGTTCACTAGGAGGAGTTACCCTATACAGATGTTGAATCTGCTTACTGAAGAGGTGATTCACAAGCATACGAACGGAGTGTACAAACTTATTTTAAGTCAAAATCAAATTGATAACACCCACTGATACTATAGGTATACATATTGAGGGGAACACCGACAGTAATGTACTCCAGAATATTAGTAATTTCAATAATTTCATTATTTCATTCAGTGTAGATGCTCTTGACTTATGTGGGATCATCAGGAAGAACTGGGACCTGCAATGGTCAGACACCTTTAAAAGTAAGAAAGTGGCTCACACACCTAGAATTACCTTAAAAAGAGGAGCCAATTTAAAAAATCTAGTTGAAAGAAACTCTAATACACTAGTCAGTAGATGTGGGATGTATAAATGTGGTATGTCTAAATACTGTAAACATATGGATGTGGGTCAGAAGTTTAAGATCAAAGGCACTCAATACATCACCAGTTTTAGATTAAACTGCCAGTCTAAAGGGGTCGTATACCTAGCCCAATGCCAAATATGTCCCGCATTCTATATTGGGAAAACAGATAGGAAATTGCGGAAAAGAATATATGAACATCTATACCACATTGGTAAACTGAGCGAAGACAGTGCCCTAGCTAAACATATTCGCGAATACATGGATTACAGGTTTTCATTCAGGGCAATAGACCAAATTATAACAGATAACATGGTGGGGGGGGGGTCCAGTTTCACTGGAGTTGGAACATTTAGAATTAATATGGCAGCTGAACACCAATGCAGGGCAGTATCCAGGTCTAAATGACAGATGTTCTATTGTATGTATTCTGAAATTAAAAAGCCTTACTAGATAGGGTTTTACGTATAGAATTCAAGTATGTATCAACTGTACATAAGATCTTAAAAATCAACAATAGTAGGAACGAACACCATGTCATTTTAGTAATTTAGATATTTGGTACTTAAAAGTACAAAAACCTTTGTAGGCATGTTATGGTATATAAGAACATTTAGTATTGTTTCTTCTGTAGGGTTAGGGTTTGAGTTTTGCATGTGGGTGTGTCTAAATGTGTTTGTGACACTTTTGTAGTCTTTAGAAACTGCAGTTTCTAGGAGTACTACTTTTCAATTTGTTGTCAAAGAGAAGGAAATGAACTGATTAATATTGGTTAATTACCTAACTAATTAACTATTGCTAAGTTTGTATGCAAAAGGCCACTTAGCACTGACTGATGTACTTTTGCAGAATAGAATCTTGTTGAATTAAGCCATTAAAAGCTTGAAGATCTGCATCTTCCTTATTTTCTGCTGTGATTTCATCCAACCTATTGCTAAGCAGAGGTCTATGTGACACTGCTATCTGCATGCGCACATGTGACAAGGTCATTTTCAGTTTCTGATGCGGTTTTTATTTGCCAGGGGGAGTTCAGGATAGCACACTAAGATTTTTACTAGGATAACGACCGGGGGTGGGGGGGGTTCTAACCCTAGCCAAGTTTTCTCAAAGGAATAAATGATGTACTGTATCCAAAAATGACACTGAGGGACAGGCATTTATAAACAACTTCTGTCCATAAAGGACACACACAGCTTCACATGGATGGTAACTCTGTTCTATAGGTGGGGCAGTCTCTGGAACACACATCTGTCTCCAGCATGTTTTGTTCAAGTCACAGACAAAATTCATGTCCATAGACCTTGTATTTCTGACACTGTTTAACTTATGAATATGCAGGAGATTCACAAGTGTGGGGTTTGTGGATGCCATGTAAGCTAGGCATAGATCACCCCTCAGCAATCGTTGCTTATAATAATTTTGTAGATAAAAACTATTCATACTGTGTAACTAGAGAATTCATGACAGGTATTCTTTCTTAGTTTGTGAATAAGGTTTTTTCATTCCCTGTTAGTGTGTGTGCATAAACAGCAATAAGTTTAACCTCACCTTTTTTTCTTGCAAGAGTCCCACCACTATCCGTCCTAACTGCAGTCAGTTGTTACATTTTGGCAGACAACTTCCCACCATGCATACAGTATTGATAATCCCCTACTTCAAAATGAAAATATAGTTAGAGACCTGTGAACCAACATTGATAACTCTGTCATTTGAGCATCATGTATCAGCAGCTGATTGCTAAAGGAATATAACCAAGATCAAAAGAAGTTATGGTTCCCTTGTATTCAGCACTAATCAGACCAGTCAAAGAATACAGTCACTCCTAAGGGAGGTGCCTCACCAGCTACAAACAGCTGGAAAGACCCAGAGGTTCTTACAGAGGATCATAGGCTTAAAATCCCTAAGCTGCCAGAAAAGACTACAGGAGCTCTGTTCTCTCTCTCTCTCTCTCTCTCTCTCTTACAGGCTTCTCAAAGAAGTGCTATGCTTTCCAGTACAAGCAGACAGGGACCCCAGTGGTCCAGGATCTCTTGTACCTACATAAATCACAGTCCCACAAAAACCAGAACAAAAGGTATAAACCTGCTACAGCAGAGCAATAAGGTAAGGTGGAGACGCACACTAGTTACACACGGTCTCCCTTACCTCTGGAATAGACTTCCCCTGTACATAAAGCACCATGACTCATTTTATTTCAAATAGAACCTGGGTAATTGGATGGGTATTCATAAATTTACCTCTGTACAGCCTAGAGTGAGAACTGGCAAAGTGCAATGGTTGTTAAGACTCGTTAGGCACACTGACTTTAAAGGCCTCTAATCAAGTCAGTCCTCTCATGTCTGCAGTGAATCTTTTTCAAGTCTGTGAATGAGTTAGGGTTGTGCCTCTAACCTTCATAAAGGTATACAAAAGTTTTAAGTCCTGCAGTTTTTGCTTCAGTAAAAGATGCAACAACAACAAAAATGTGGAAGGGTATGCAGAACCTGTCTCCCCTAGAAAAAATGAGAAAAGTGCAAAATAATGAAGGAAAGTGGTGCAAACATGCAGACTTTCCAGCGAAGATAATCAATCTTTTTAAAGTAAAAATACAAAACAGTTTTGAAAAGTGAAATGGTTTCAGACAAACCTACAGTAAGTGCAGCCTTTGGACACAAATACATCATGCAGCTTAGAGGTCCTTTGAGACTTCCTGTCAACATACATATTACTGTAACTGGATTAGAAGAGTGCATACCTCAACTATGAGGTGTGCTTAGGGGTTTCACTAGTATAAATGAGGGGAAGGCTGTAATAAAAATCAGTAACCCAAAATGACAGTTATGTGAGCTCCTAAGCAGTTCTACAGATGATGTGCAGTTGCACAAAAAACATAGCAGAGCTAGCCTGAAGATGAGGTACTATGTTGCCAGATTGCAATGTGCACTTCCAGTTAATTCAAACACTTCTCGGTTAAGCATTTTAAATAACCGCTTTTAAAATTATGGAGTAGCTGGTGACTTCACACCAAGATGAGGCTACATCAATCAGCTTTAAACACACTTACAGTATTAAATAAATGGCTATACACTACTCCACATGGCAGAAACTAGAGGGGGTCCTAATGGAGAGATGAAAAGTCAGCAAGCAAAGGAGAGTAGTAGTGCTGAAACTGAATTCATCCTCAAGTCTTGGCGAGTACCTTTTGTGAGGTGGACCCTGTTTTTCACAAAATCTCACCAAGGCAACACTGATCTATAGACTGTATTTATATAGCATATATCATAGACATAAGCTGTTGTTGTGTCTTTCGGCTTTTCCCGGTTAGGGGACGCCACAGTGGAACTCTGGTCTGCTAAATGATTGGCAGTAGATTTTTTACGTGCTGAGTTGCCGGCCCTGACACAACCTTCAATGAAGGTACGCCCATTCATGCACGTCTCCACACAGAAGATGCTCTAGCTGAGAATCGAACAGGACATCTTACTGTGAGGCGACAACGCTACCGCAGCAAGACGCTGTCCTGTTCGATTCTCAGCTAGAGCGTCAAGTCAAAAAACAAAAAAAGATAGCTGGGTGCACAACACCCAATCCCTGTAGGCGCACTGGTGCCAAGACTGGAAAAAATGACAGTGTAGAATCCTCAAAATACGGAAACATTCCTACAATGGGGCCAGGCCAGGCCTAGGGGGAAGATGCCCCCCCTGTTGTAGAAGGAAGCAGCAGTCCACAAAAATTGATTGTCCAAAGAAGAGCCATAAAGACGACAGAGTGGACTATTGAGGACAAGAAAGAAATTATGTATTATTACTATTATGTAAAAAGGCCAGAATTCCCAGACACAAGATATACAAAATGATTGAGAGAGAAATTAGAAGAAAGAAAAATACTTCTGCAAGAAAAATTGTCAGAAGCTTCAAATAAACATGTGCGTTCATTAATACAACAGATTTTTGAAAAAAAATATATACATCAAAAAACTTTGATCTGTTTGGAAAAAGAAGCATCTGAGGAAGTGTGAAAATATAAACAACAAAAGCTAGAGATTTTTGAAAAATATAGACATGGGAAAGAAAGAGATTTGATATGGTACAATATTTATGCAAAGGAGAAAACCAAGTTAACTAATACAAAGAAGGCAGTCTCAAAGATATTTGAAGAGAAATACAGGCAAAAAGCATCCAGATATGGAAAACTTCACAATACAAAAAAATAAGAAGAAAAGTAGAAAAAGGGATCAGTAATGGAGAAGTCAAAGAAATAGAAATTGAGGTTATGGAGCAGCTGCAAAGAGAACGATTCAGTGTAGAAAATCGAATGCAGAAAGCACCACAACAGGATAGAGCACTAATTTAATTATTTATGCAGACTTTACGTTTGCTAATAGTTTAAGTCTAGTGTAGTATTGTTTTTAGTACATAACCTTGAGATTTCAGGGTATCATATAGGTATACCCATTACTGAATGATGTTATAATGTTATTTGTACAATGAAGTCAGAAAGCAACTATACTTTTTGTTGGGCAGTTATGTGCTTCCAATTGATGTATAAAGTTTTCTATCAACAAATAGGTATATTTGTATGTGTACAGTTGCTTACGAGACTATATTGGATTATATATAACAGTTAATATTTATTGTACTTATTTACATTACAAGAGTTTTCTTATAGACATTGTCTTAAATAGTTTCTGACTTCCATAACTTTGACATCCGTAGATGAGATGCATTTAACCAATTTATAATGAAGTTGACACGAAGAACAATAAAAACATAGACTTGCACACTTCTGTTATTGCATAGTTGTAGCATTTATAACATTAAAATAAAGTCTTCACATAGCTGTTTTAGTAACTAATCAGGGTGGTAAAAATAAATAAAATAATTCTAACAGAAAGATTATGTATGTTGCAATGCCCTGAACATAACAGGACAGGAATATGCAAAGATTCTTAAATAAGAAATGTAAATTTACTTGGATTGCTTTATATCAGTGTTCTAATAGGTATGTGCTGGTATAAATACAACTAGTGTAGAGCACACTAATATTATAGAACACATACACTGTATTAAGCTTTGAGATTGTAAAGCAAAGTTTTTATCTGTTTAAAAAGTGTTTTATGAACGATGATTTAAAGATGGACAGAAAAAGTTTTATTTTATTTAATTTTACTTGACCATGTTGCACAACAAAGAATAATTTTGACATTGTAGAAGTACATTGTATTTAAGGTGGCTTATACCTTTAAGGAGAAGTGATGTCATGACCACTATAAATAGAAGGAAAGGGGCGGAGTACAAACCATTTGAAAAAGTTTTCAAACCTTTGGAAACGAAAAGCGTTTTCTTTGTGTTGTTTTAATTGACACAAAATACTGAAGTTGGTATCGCTTAATAAATATTTTTTACTTCAAAGCAATACAGTCGCTGGTGTTTGGATATAAGGTTTACATCACCTGGATACAAGCGTAAAGAAAGGAAATTTTGGCAGGTACATTTGCTATACTTGGTCTGTTTTTCTGCAGCTATTCCAGGCCTTTTGGTTTCTACAGTTATTGAGTTTATCAATACTTTAGAAGACTTAAATTAATCCTGAGAACAGCACTGACATCTAGGAACAAGATCCAAGCTATAAATCAATTTGCTCTTCCTGTCCTAACTTACAGTTTTGGAGTGATTGACTGGCCCCAAAAAGCGTTGGACAGATTAGGTATCAAAACAAGAAGGATGCTTCAAGCTCACCAAATTATTTATAAAATCAGTGTATACCAGGATTATATATTCCCCGTTCCGAAGGAGGTATTGGCCTCCTTCAAATTGATTACATGTATAGATCTGCAACCATGGGACTCCACACATATCTACTGACCTCACAAGATCCAAATGTAGTGAAAGTTTTGAAACATGAGGAGAATAAATCTAAGATGACTTCTCTGCTTAATTCAGCAGAAGCATATACACATCAAGCAGGAATGGAAATCAAACCAGAAGTTGATAAAAACCAGGCAGCAACTGAATGTGCCAAAAAAAAAAACAAAAGAAAGACTATAAAGTGAAGAACCAGATGAGAAGGCAAGAAATGTGGAAAAAACAAATATAGTTGCAAGTATAGAAAACTTCTGGAAAAACCTCATGTTGATCAGGAATGAACGCAGGAATAGTTAGAGAGGCAAATTCAAACCAAAAAATGAAAGGTTAATATGGCAGCCCAAGATAGTGGGCTACGTACACGCTGGTTTACAAAGTCCATTAAACATGTGGGAGAAACAGACAAATGTAGGTTTTGTAAAACCGAATTGGAAACAGTCACTCACCTTGTTGCAACACACTAATGGCAGAAGGACTGTATACTGAAAGGAATAATAATGTGGAGAGACTGCTACTGAAAACACTGGAAACATGAGCCACAAAGCATCATAGAAAATTATAAAGTTTATATCACATGGGATCACCCATTGCCAACAGTCCAAAAGACAGACGCTAGAAAAAACAGATATAGTAGTCCAAGAAAAGAAGACAAAAGTAGCATTAATCACTGAAATTGCCACACCCAGTTACTACAGTGTCTTGCGTACAGAGAGAGACAAAGTCATAAAATATCAGGATCCATCAGAAATGACAGCAATGTGGAAGAAAGATACCCAGACAGTTCCAATTGTAGTAGGAGCAACGGGTCTCATAAATAAGAATTTACAATCATATTTGGATATGTTACCAATACATGGAACTGCAGGAGGAGTCATTACTGGGCACACTGCGAGTGCTGCGAAGAGCACTACTGGCTGACATCAAAGATTGAAACAATACTAATTTCATGAACTTTAATCATACTTTGACTTAGGAATGGGGTCCATTCCCGTCATGGCATTAGAAACCCAAAAGACTTGGAGAAATTAAAAAGGCATAAACTATCTTGCAGCAACTGACTTATTTTTCAGTCTACAAACTTGAGATATACACACTGTCCCCAACTCTACGGAGAGTCAGTGACGTACATGCAGCTCCACTTTACTAGCCTACACTCAGCCTTCCAGATGCACTATTAATATCACCCCAGTTTCTGGCTAGAATGACCATTATAACCACAACAATGGTCAAGTCAGATATTGTCTTATGGCACAGAAAGGTTTTGTACTGCTCTACAAACACAAAACATAAATAATGGGCAGGGGGGCAGTGTGACTAGGGGAAGAAGAAGAAAGGAACGCATGATATATGTTCATTAGCTACTCCAAGCAAGCACCTTAATGTCAAGCAGGAAATACTTAAGCAAATATACTCAAAGTAATGGATTAGCATTTGGCATACATATATGTTTACATAAAGCACCAATCAAAAATCTGTCAATAGTGGACATAAAGTACATTCCAAATATTACTGGACAGTTGGTAATCTGTTGTGCCATTATAACTAAGCAAGCATACAAAGCAGTAATGAAGGCACCTACACAAACATACCGTTTAAAACATACCATCCATTTTGCTTATTGACACTATCCATTTACTAACCTTCTGCACAAATAAAAAAATCAGAACATTAAGATGTGTGCCAAACATTAAACTCATTATTAAATGAAATAATAATTTTCTGCCTGTACAAGAGACTGAAGAAGTACCATATGGATGTGTGGTCCTTTAAGTCTCCAAAGTACTGAAGGGATGGCAGGGTGTGGCACTAGGTTATTGAACTCTTACTGTCACTAGCAACTTTCTGTCACAAGCAAGACTCATTTTTCCAGAGGAAAGTATCAACATGCCTGCCCAGTACCAAATACGTGAATCTGTTTGGGCTGCTTATCATTTAAATACAAACTCCACCTGTCCAAGGCAATAAATCTTTCTTGCTCTGTGGAAGTAGACATAAAAGATTTCAGCCATGTTCATGGTTGATAAACACTGTTCAGCCACTTCACTAGTGGGTACAGGTGTGTTAGCAATAACCAGCAAGAGACTAAGCCTGGAAAAACACAGTAGTTAAGGAACGGTCACATAAGAAATTTAACACCTGAAGCACACATCTACTTTCTCTAAAATCCTGACAATTATACAGTACTTTCAGTTCATTTTCGACTTTTCCCTTTACGAGAAGTGGCTAGGTGTTGAACATTAATTTGAAACTGCTTTCTGGAAATTGTTTTGTATAGTCTGAAAACTCTTCACACAATAGCGGAGGAGATGCCTGAAGATGCCAAGACTGTTTATATATTGACTCTGCCTGGAACCGTATCATGTCACAAAATTGCTCTGCAGCAATAGAGGACATCTGATGTAATGGCTGTGATCCTGCCGGCCCTCATTTGCATCTTACTTGTAAAATCTGCTGTCAATACACTTCAGCAATTTTCAATGCATGTAAAAATATTTTTACACTTCCTTTGAATCTGGTTAGATCAGTAATATTAGACTCCAGCTCTCTGTATAAAATGTCAACATGATGGATTACACTGTAGAAAACAGTCAGCCAAACTATAAATATATCTTCAAGTAAGGCCTTCAATCCTCACTTCTACTGCAGTTGTATCCGCAGACATAGAACACATTAACAGATAAAAATAAAAATTACTAGTTCCAAGCTTTCATACACTACTTTTAGTGCTTAAACAGTGAAACTCCACTGGACCGTACAGATGTCCTTCATGCACTCTGCTACTTTATTGTCCAGAGCTGCTTGGTACTGAACTGAGAGGAAAAAAGGCTGGAATTGTACAAAGACTTAAAAATGACTGCTCTTGCACTGGGATTTTGTGTTGCTGGTCTACCACCATATCCATTTGATGGTAGTAATGTATACAGCAAGGAATTTTAAATTCCTGCGTTATGATTGCATCAATTTCGGTCTGTGTGCCAATCCTGAAAAATGCACCTTAAGCTTTCCAAATACTGCATGCAACTCTTCACATATGATGGCAGCAGTGTGTTGCGAGGACTATCTATCTAGTATAAAATAGCCCCAAAAATCCCTTGTGCACTCGACCAACAATACAGAATATGACTACAATCTGCCAGACTTCAAGATTAGTTGTTTCAACAACAATTACTGCTAGAAAACTTGCCTGGCTGATTTTTCTTTACTTATTTCTTTTTTGCATATATTGACTACATGCAAAAAAGAAATAAGTACAGAAAAATCAGCCAGGCAAGTTTTCTAGCAGTAAATGTTTTTATGCCTTCTGCCAATACCTTATCTATTCTGCAAGTGAAGCCCATCAATCTGCTGTACATTCTAACAGTCAGCAGGTCTAGATTCCTCATGGCTTATCAGTTACTTCATGTTCAGCATGTAAATTAATGCAGTCAGTTATAAGAGACAGAACATGCCAGTTGTGCTCTAAATTTTCATTCTGTACTTCTACTGATATTTGAAATCCAGAAGTTAAATGAGATCTGCTGTACATATTTTCCAACATCACTAGACTCAACACATTGTTCAGATGTATTGCAGATCTTTCATGCGTTTTTGCCTCTTCAGTCGGGCTCCTCAAATCATTTATACCTTTAGATGTTTAAGCATGCCCTCCACCAAACAAACAATATGCAAGGGAAGCAGTACAAAGCATTTTGTTTCTTCATTCCAAGCAATCAAGTGGTGTTGCTCATACACTGCAGTGCTGAAACTGCCTGTGAAGGCTTTTGTTCCTTGCCACACCATCCTCAGATCTGGTGTTGGTCTTCCAGCCTGCATGATTCTCCATTGCTCCACCAGCGCCAATTCTCTAAACTTGACTGACTGCTGATATTTCACTGTATTTCTCTGTGCATTCATTTCCAGACAAGGTGACCTTAAACAAATAATTACATTAAGTAAAGTTGCCACTACAATTATTTTATTATGCAATACCTTTGAGCTCTCTTAGGTGACTGTATTTTAATTCAAAACATAAAACACCTCACGTGATGTGTTTTATAGATTTGTTACATAATCTCTTGACCAGCACTCCTCCTCTCACTATGCATTTTAACATTCTGCTTTATTCACCTGCACTCCAAGGTAATGCATACATAGGTAAAAATATGGAAGTATGTTTTGCTTAAAGTACATTTTGTTCTCTCTAAAGAGGTGATATTTACTGAGACAGAAGGGAATCACTGTCTTACTGCAGTCATGAGAAAGGCAGAGAGTAACATAACAGGGAAAGGATAACAGAAGTAAGACGAGAAATGCTATGACTGCAGAACATCTATATTTAATGCAATGTTATCAAACGGCACACATACTCAGGATAGTTTAAACATTACCAACATGTTATAAAACCATTCTTTCAACATATTTAAAATAGTACACTCAGTATATAGCTCTACTAAGACTTTTATAACCCAACATTTTCAGTGGAGCACAACAGCTATTTTGTTATACAAAATGTTGCATAATATTTGCAGTTTGCTGTTGTGACCGATTATGCACTTTGAATTTCTAGCACTTCTACATTTTATAGCATACGCAAGAGTCAGACTTGCTGAATCTAGACTGTTTGGTATCACTTGAGCATTAAAACCAGCTCTTCACCGAAATAGTGAAAGATCTGAAGCACCCTTTGCTTCCAACTAACTGTGTCTGCTTTTGCTCTTATAATGCACTTTTAATTTGTATTTGCATTCTACCGTCTGTCCAAATCGGCTGAACTGTTTTTTGCCACATTTCACTGTATACGGTACTTGTTCAGCTGTAGTATTGCCCAATTCCAGGTTTGCTGTTTCTGTTTTATAACTTTTAAGTATCAAATTCAAGCCATCTTTGTTGGTGAAGGCCCTTCTGCATCCTTGTAGGAGAAGAGTGTTGTTTGGGTCCCATCTAATCGAGGGTGATTGGACTAGACCTCAGAGAGAGAGCATCCTTATTAGCTAGTTTGAGTTAAAAGGGTTATTGCTTGTTTTATTTAAGCTCCACGTTTGCACTTGTTTGCATGTAGCACACCATCATGCACTGCCGCGTAGCGGTGGTTACCTTGGTGGTTTTAAATGCAGATGTTTTGCTTGTTAAATTTTCCCTTAGCACTTTGCTTGGGGTCCTCCAGAGGTTTTTCACGGCCCTGTTCTACTGTCAGGTCGAACACTAAGCCTAGCCTCAGGAGGTACAAACACACCTCTCACCCACTTCCCATTACTACGTATGACCCCTTTTCCTGACCATATAAGTTTACCCAACACTATGGACAGACAATTTCCCACAGTTTCTCCAGCCAGCCTGGTCGACATGAGCATCCTGAGGCAGTGTAGCAACCACCTCATGTTCACAGACAACCATCTACTCCTAGTCCACACAAACTCAACATGTGAGAGATGCAACTATATTAAGAACTTTAAATCCATGCCCTCCCACACACCAGTCAGTACATATGACAATGAGCAGGATGTCAGCATGCACATCTCACTCCCTACTCCACCCAAACACACACCACACATACTTACATATGCGGAGGTCCTCACCAGAAACATACCTAACCAACACAGACCTCCCAAGCACAAACATGCTACACATAATACTTCCTCTGCAGAACGCAACACACAACAGTTCATGCACCAGTGTCTTACCTGTCAAGCCCTTAAGGCAAAAACACAAAAACAAACTACTAATCACAGGTGATTCCATCGTGAGAAACACAGATGTCCCTCTCACCAGACTGGAATAGGAAAAGGCCACAGTCAGCTGTCTGTCAGGTGCTAAGATCCACCATATCAAACATGCACTCAAGTCTCTCAACAACAGGTACCGTTATGACTCCGTCATAGTCCATGTTGGTGGGAATAACTTGAGATGTACCTCTCTGGACAACATGAAGAGAGATAGGACTGCGCTCTCGGATTATGTGTCTCAGGCAGGTATGTCCCTAGCCTTAAGCAGCACTTTACCTGCCTCACTACAAACAGAAAATGACTGACTTAAATAATTGGCTCAGTTTCTGGTGTCCTTCTGAGGGGATCTAGTATCGGTCGGCCTGGGATGACATGATCAACAGACTTTGATGCTTTGCCAGAGATGGTCTTCATCTGTCACCCCTGGGATTTCAGCTACTGGCTAAGGCTCTTGCCACCCCCGTAGTGCCTTTTTTAGGCAGTGTCTCAAGGACAAAATCCCCATCATAAAAACTCCATCTATAACTAACCTCAAGGTTATGCTGCTAAACGATAGTAGTCTTAGCATGAAACTGCACACATTGGAAGCAGTCCTCACCTTTGAAGACGCAGACATTTGTGCAGTCACAGAGACCTGGTTCAAGGTTGTGGAGAGCACCCCAGCTATACCAGGTTACACCTCCTTCCACATGTTCAGACCACAAACTGACGGTGTGAAAATTAAAGGAGGCAGTGTATCAATACTCATTAAAGATAAATACACCACAAGATTGGTTAAACAGTAGTATAACTGCACCTGAAGTATCTCCAGGGAATCAACTGTTGGCAGACCACCTATTCAAGTGGACTCCCTCCATGAATCGGGACACCCACTCTACCTATTTGTATCCACTTCAGTCTATCAAGATACATCTGATCACCACGGTTTTGTGAGACTAACTACCCATCCTTTGACTGGGTAAATTACTCACGCTCAAACTTACTTGCCCAAAGGTTCTTCGGCTTCGTTAACTCCAGTGCCGTGGACCAGCTGGCTGACACCCCCACAAGGGGTGCCAACATCCTGGATTTGGTGCTTACCAACATGGGAGACCACTGTGAAGTTTTCACCAGTGAGATATGACAGCAAATCAGTTTCATTCAAAGTATCTATCACACCTGACCCCCCCCCCCCAACAGCAAAAAAACTTCTCCATAGCAGATTATAACCTCTTATAGGATGGCATAAATAGCTTCAATGCAACGCTCCACCACAGACGGAACTGGCAACTATGCAGAGTTCTACACCAATGCTTTATACAAACACCTATATAACTGCAATGACGTGGCCATACCTGATTGGACCAAAATAAGATCCTCAAGGAAGAGCAAACCTGCCTGGTGGACAACTGCCATTAAAATACAGCGGAACGCCCGTCCACTAATGACTGGTAGTGGATTTTTACTGTGCCAAGTTGTCAGCCCGATGCCCAACCTTCAAAGAAGGCACGCCCATTCACGCATGCACCTACCTCCATGTCTTTAACATCACTCGACCATGGGGAGGACATGCAGACTCCACACAGAAGGCGCTCCAGCTGAGAATCAAACGGGAGCGCCTTCTGCGTGGAGTTTGACTAGGCAATAACCCTAGCAGGAATTTTAACCAGTCTAGTAGCATTCCACTAACAGTTTAACAGTTAAATGGTTCCACAAAACTATGTTACCTTAAGATTAAAATCAACTCAGTCACACATCACTGGTCTCCAATCCTTCCAACCCAAAACTGCAATTGTCACTTAACTCGGGACAGTACCTTATATAGTTTAAAGATAAATTTGTTCATGACTGTATAAACCCAACATGAACTGGTGCTGCACAAAAGAACACAGGGACTTCCTCAACCGGAAGAATAAATGCTGGTACAAATGGAAACAAGATACTGTCTGACCTATCCAAACAAGCCATACACAGGCATAAAACAGTATTACTTTACCTGAAAAGCACCAGTCTCTAGTAGGTATGCCCAAATAGGTCTGGAAAGAAGTCAACCTTTTTGCAGAGTCCATGCAATCTACCAATAACATGCCTTTAAGGCAATTTCTAACAGAACAAGTGACCTCATTGCTTCAGAATTTCTAACAGAAGTTTTTTTCCCCCAACTCTCAAATTAACTCACCATCATCCTCCCCCTTACACCCCACTGTTTTACTTAAAAAAACAACATCTGAATTTAGTTCCTCTTCTTGATTTAAATAAATAATTGCATTTATGCTCTCACCAGCTCTGATAATCTGATACTCTGGTTTGACTACAATTGCAAAATATTCATCACAGAAACTCTCAAAATCACTTTTACAACCTCTGTATCAGTACACTCATGCCAAATATCTGAAGACAGGTTCAGTCAAACCTAACTCAATCCAAGATGTTCTACTTCTTCCACTTGTGTTACCTACCCTAGGCAAGGCACTAGGGAAAAAAAAGCAATTTATAGCTAACTCTCTTAACAGTACAATCTTCGCTCAATAAAAAAAACATGGTTTCTAGACAGGTTGAAGAACTATGCCTTCCCGCTGAACACTGGTTACACATTTAACATGAACAAAGATAATCACATAGGGGCAGCGTTTATAGACCTATCTAAAGCTTCTGACCTTGCCAACCACTCACTCCAAATAAAACTGTGCTTTACTTGGGAAACTGAAAACACTAACAAATTGTTTAAAGACTTCCTGTTCAACAAAAAAAACTTGATTCATCCTTCTCCTCACTAAAAGGTATTCTTCACGGCTCTTTCTTGCCCCACTACTGTTCTCCATCTTCATTAGCAAACTTCCCACTAACCTACCACATCTAGCATTCATACTATGCGCCGATAATATGAAGTCATACAGATTAAATAATTCACTATAAAACAATACATCAAAAACTTCAAAATAGCCACCAGTGAGGAAGCACTTGGATTACTAAAACTATATCTGAATGGCTCCAAAACAAAAGTAATGCTTCATGGAACCACACAAAACAAATATCAAGTTCTCAACTGTATAATGAAAAAACACAAACAAGAAGCAAAAATCACTTTCCTGATTAAGAAGAATTTCTAAATTATCTATTCTCTGCAACAAGAATGGCAACAGGCAAAGAAATTCTACTTGCTCAACTCGAATAAGGCCTAGCCCTAACTGCAGCTGCTTCATATTAAAGCTTTACAAATTCACACAAAATGTCACTTTATTACCCACTTCTACAAAGCAAACATCACTAATGGAAAATCAAAAAAGCAAAGCAGCTACTACTTAATCAAGCATCTAACCTCTTACCAGGTTCAACTATTTAAACTCTGCTAATAAGATTACCTTTTCACACACCATTCAAATTTACTAGGTTGAACTCTTTCTACAATTTCAGAAGCCAAGCATACTCTGATCCTTTACTACAAGCACAAAAAACTAACTTGCACTGCAACGAACACAGCTTTTCTTCTCTTGGGCAATCACCCTACATTTAAAAAGACCTAATCTCTTGCTCTAACTTCTGAGCTCATCTAAAAGCACTTTTCTGCAGAGAAGCCCGTTGCAAATTATAGAAACTTTTACATCTCTCACATTACTCTCTGTAGTACTCAAGAGACAGAAACACAGTTTTGCAAATTTAGCATTGTAAATAACCATCATAACTGCTCTGTCCATCCATCTCACTCCACTTTTCCTGGTCTTCTCAAAATTAAACAGTGTAATTATTTAACAAAACAAGTACCACAAACTTTGAATATTTTTGAGAGGAGAAAAATTACTCTGAAGTTAGCTGCAAATATTGTTTGTTGTAACTTTCTGAATACTTTGTGCAAACATATGAAATGTAATACCTTTTGTACAATATGATGAAATTACAGATCAACAATGACTTCCCAGGTGATCTCTCTAAAAATTTACAATGTAAATAAAACAATTAATACAGTAAAATAACATTACTAAAAGAGATCTTCTATCATGAAGAATTATAAAATAAAATAAAAAAACTAAAGCCAGACAGAAAAATTCCAAACATGCAGGAAGGTTAATGAGCCTGTATTTTGAAAGGCCATCTGCTTTTGCACAATCAAAAGACACAGTGCTTTACTACTCTACTAGCGATCATTTCAGAGGACTGTCAACATACTGCGGACTGTTTTTTGATTGTTTTACTCCATGCATACAGGTGGCTGCATTCTCTTAATTTCCCCAAATGTTTAGAGGTTCTAAATACTACAACAGGAATGGATATTCACAATGAAGTCAGGATACAAGTTCAAAAAATAAGTACTGCTTCAAACCCTTGCTGTCTGCTAGGATTGTTTTTCTCAGCTCAAACATGTGACGTTTCCAGAGAACTCTCTCCTTCTGTACTTCACATGCAGTTATATGTACTTTTAGCACATGTAGTATGCTTGAGAATTCTTTACTAGCCCTGTTGTTCCAACTACATGGGTTGCATAACTCGGTATTTTAGAAATTTATAATGTCCTGCATACTGAAACAAACACTCACTACATAAAATTAGTTCACCAAGTAAATGACACTTTTGCCCTTACTTCTTGTACTAAAATACCTAGTTTTCTTATTTCAATTTGGCTGACTGTTAGTAATGGAGGCTCACACAGGATCAGAACTTATTTGTTTTCAGTAATTATCTGTGATTCGCGTTTCCATTGATTTGACATTCTCTTTAAATTTTCAGGGACTGATACCAAGATAATGGGCTGTGCCCTTAGTGTCAAAAGATAAAAGCCGTGTCATGAATTATACAAGAACAGAATTATCACTTTTATTCAAGACAGACAGTTTTCTTAGATGATTTAGTGCTGTCATGCCATTAGGCCTAAGGGTTGTTACACTAGTTACTCGCTGAAGAAAGCCAATAGCAATAACTTAAATTGAATAAAATGTTCATTTCTAAACTTCTAATAATAATTCTGGCCTAAATACAAATAACTGTTTCTGCATTGGTTCAAGACAGATCACTCCAATATAGTCAGCCTTACATAGCACACTGCATGAGCTGTTGCTGCAGCTTTTAAAAGTAACAGAAAATCACTTTTTCATGGAAATTATTTTTAGTGCTGATTCTGAACTGCAGGTGGTTGCACAAATTCATTAACAGCAAACTTCCTACTTAGTTTTTTTTAGTTCTTACGTACTAAAACGCAAATATTCAGAACAAAGGATACATACCTCACAATGAAAAGTCAGTCATACACCCACAAAAGAAATCCCTGTACAATGCAACACCACATTAGCAAGGTCAAATGCCTACAGGACCCTCCCCAGTTGGTGTCTATGAATTAAAGGGCATAAAGCCGCCCTACTCTGAATGTTCTAAAAGTTTCCCATAAAGACGTTTCTGCAAAATTCTAACACTGCCAGCCTATTCTTAAGATTTACATGCAATTCAGAGTGAAATTTAATTTACCAATTTGCCCCCAACCAGCAGTACAGGGACTTCCTAACTGGAAGAATATACTTTTTCACCTCTGATATAGTGACATCGCAACACAACTGAATGATGGACTTATGTTGCATTTCACTCCTTAAGGACAACTTGGATAATCACACCTAAAACAATATTCAGTCTGGCATATAACTCATTTTAATCACCTTGAAAGCTTAATGGTGACCCCAAGTACAGCCAGGGAGCAGCTGATATTTTCTGATGAAATCTTACTGTCAAGAAGTTTAGATAATCAGTTACAAAGCTACTTACAAAGTGAGCTTTTACACTCAGAAATAACGGAAAAGCTGCACTGATTTTTCTGTGTGTCAAATGAAATATTTTAGTATTTTTTTCGGTATGAACATTCCAAATGCTTGAAAATATACTTTTCAGTAACACGTGCAGTATAGTTTTAGTGCTTATAATACCACAAAATATTTACCTTTATTGTAGTACATTATCTGACCAGTGAGATAAAGGAAAAATCCACACGTTGGTGTGTGTCTGTGTGTATTACATTAATAATTTTCTTTGCTGACCAAGTTAGTGGGCTGGTCTGCAGACCCTTTTCAGACATGACACAACTACCAAGGCAAACAATACATAATGGAGATACCATTAACAATATATGCTAGTGATCTGGTTATGTTCAGATACAAGACAAAAGTAATTATCACACATACAGTAGAAGTGACTACAGTACCACTTTACACAGAGGAATGCAATACTACTGATATTGTAGAATACAGTTCTATTGTGTAACCTTATATGTGTGTTAGCTTACATACATATTTATTTATTTGACATTTGTTAACTGGGTTAGTCCAACTGAGTCACAGGCCCATCTTCAGTGGAGACCCGAGGAGAAAAGGTCCAGACAATTTACAGTCATGCAAAGATAATACATATACATAGTGGTCTAATGTACATAGTATAAAGATATAAAATACAATTCACAATGCAGTATTCTACAATACAAAGAAGATACCATTACAAAAACACACAGTGTATAATAGGAACACTCAGTATTCAAGAGGCATATAGGCCTAAGAATGTTTGTGTATTTTAATACAGGAGGGTAAAAAGAAGGATAAAATTACTTGACAGTGAGAAAAATGACAGAAAAAGAAGCGTTAAATCAAAAACAGTAAAGGTGAGTAAGTAAAAAGTTGTCATGTGGATGCTAGACAAAGGCAGGACCAAGTTTTTTATAAAGAGTGTTTTAGTTCCTGCTTAAACAGGTACTTTTGCGGAATACTTCTTGTATTAAGGGGGAGTGAGTTCCAGACGTGCTACTGAGTACTTACAAAGGGATTTTCCAATGCTCTTTTTAGGTTTGTAGACGTCAAGGAGGCATCTGTCAGATGTGCGAAGGTGTTGGAGAGGAGTGTAGTAAGATACTAGGTTTGAAAGAGAGGGGCAAGTAGGAGGATTATTCAGAATAGAGTGAGTGATACGCAGTTGAGGAAGTAGAAGCTGGTGAGAGAATTCAGGCCACTGAAGTGCCTTAAGGGCTAGGCAGTGGTGGGAATTGTAGGGAGATGGGTGGGAAATCTGACTATTTTATTGTACGTTTGTTCAAGTTTGGACAGTAGTATAGACTGAATATTAGTAAGAACAGGGGCAGCATAGAGTAGACAAGGTAAGAGGAATGACTGAGCTAGCAAAAGCTTGGAGGAAGGTGCAAGGAATTTTTGATTTCTATAAAGTAGACCAAATTTCTGGTGCTTTTTTTGTTTTTATACATTGTTGGATGTGTATGTGAAATTTTAGTTCATCGATAATGGTGCCAAGTAGTTTGGTATGAGGCTCGGGTTTAATGATGGTATTGTTGAGGGAGGTGATGGTAAAGGAGGATTTATGTTGTGCCAGTGTTCTAGGAAGGAAGAGAAGTTTTGTTTTTGTAGGATTTAGTACCAGTTGATTGTCTGAGATCCATGTTCGACAGATAAGATGGTATCCTGATCGAGTACTGAGAGATCAGAAATGTTATGGGCAGTGGTGATAAGTGTGGAAAAATCGGCATATTGTAGAAGTGTTGAGAAATTACAAGGAGAATGCAGTTTGTTAGTGAAAATGTTGAACAGGAGGGGGCCCAAGATGGATCCTTGAGGAACCCCTGTGTTGACTGAAAGGAAGGGGGAGTAGACAGTTTGCCAGTGAACAGACTGTTGCCTGTTGGAGAGGTAGCTGGCAAACCAGTTTACAGAGGAGATGGAGAAATGGACATCGGAGACTTCAGTTAGAAGTTGAGAGTGAGAGACAGTATCAAAAGCCTTAGAGAGATCAAGGAATGAGCAGAAGATTAGCATATTGTTGTCTCAGTTACTGTTTGGGTGAAGAAAAGTAGAGCAGTGGATGTGCTGTGATGGTGCCTAAAACCATGCTGTGCAAGAGTTAGCAGATTATTATCAAGCAGGTGTTTGCGTAACTGGGTTTGGATACACTTTTCCAGAATTTTGGAGATAGGGGACAGGATAGCTATGGGTCTATAGTTAGAAGGGTCGGTAGAATTTCCACCTTTACGTAATGGAATTGTGAAGAAAGATTTCCCTATATCAGGGATGCAGTCTTTGCATAAATCAGTAAAGTAAGTTATTCCTGAAGGGAGGAAAACAAAAAGAAAGAAATCGGAGCAAAGGGACAAACAATTCTGGTTAATCTGTGTGTTAAATATATTTGGCTGAAATAATTCCTTGTCAAGAAAACAGATCCATATTTACATTTCTTTAAGATGGTGCATTGATTTTCCTCCTGAAAGGTATATATTGTGATTTGTCTTATTTCCACGGGCAGGTGGGTGCAGCATGGTAAGATACCTTCACTGAAGCTTTTTTTCATGGGGCATTGCGCAAAAGGGGATCTTGCAAAGAGTTACGTGCCATCTTCATGACTTCTGAATGAATATGGTGACATTTTTACTTATAGTTTAATTCTGAACGATGGGCCAAATCTGTTACTCAATATCTTAAATATGAGGGATCAAAGAAGGAGACTGGATGGATTGCAAAGTGACAGGTAGCCAAATGGCTTTCTGCAAGGTGATGCAGCAGTGGTCAACCTGTGGACAAAGACTTAGGAATCTGCTGCTAGCATTTATAGCAGTCTGGATTTTTGCTGGTATTGCAGAAGAAAGACAGATAACTGGTAGCAATTCCACGTGTAGTTGCCTAGGTAATAAATGTACAACCATGGTAACTGTTTCATCTGTTATACATGTAAGATACCTGATGCCCTGCTTGCTTGTAGTGTAGAGATAACAGGGTATCGGTTACCTTCCTCATTGCCCTCTTCCAGTGCCTAAATATCTAGGGTTATAGGGCAGTATAACTAGTGCAATGGTCTGCCTGATTTAAAATACTCAAATACTACAGCCATTCCTGAGCATTTCATTTACTGTTGTTTAACAAATTAGTTTCTGACTCAAACATTTATTAATTTCTTACCAGATGCCTAAGCTTAACATTCACTCGTGCTCAGCACATGGTCAGACTGATTAACTCCCATTAACAACAGGCTTGATGAAATAAACATTTCTTTCTTCACTGTCCCCTGATCTAATCACTATTACACAATCTTGTCTCAAAAATGACCATTACACCTTAAACCATTTCTTCAAAAACTATAAGTGCCACATTGAATCCTGCCCTGGTCTTCATATTGGAAGTGATGTTACGCTGCTTCACATATCAACTCTCAATCTGTTTGTAGTAGCACAAACAAAATCCAACAATGATCATTAACCTAACTGGATTCTTACTAAACTTCTAACCAAACGTTACCACGTTGCAGTTGCCTATCACCCTGTTAAGCAAAATTCACAACTCTGTTTAATAAAATCTTGACCAACATCCTTCCAAACAAACAATTATGCTTGAGGAACTCAAAAGTCCAATTTTTTAGACCCACAGCACAGTGACAACTCAGTGCAGTCACACTATAAAACACAGACAACCTCAGCCTCCCAACAGACACCATGCCCACTATCTGTAAATCTGCCTTTGTCACACCTTTACTAAAATATCACAGATCTTCCTTAGTATCCCAGTTCCATCCCATCCTAATACTTCCGACCCATGATAAAATCCTTGACAAAATCATTTACAACCAACTTCTTACTTCCCTTGAAAATACAACATCCTTCCTTCTTTTCTAAAAAGCATGGCTTTTGAGCAGGTAGAAGTATCATGACTGTTCTCTGGGCACTCACTGATGACATCCTCACTATCATGGATAAAGGTAACCTTACAGAGACAATACTGATTGACTTTATCTGGACCTTTGACCTGGTTGACAACTGCTTCCTATTATCCCACTTACAAGATATTGGTGCAGGCTCTGCATCTACCTAATGGTTCAAAGATTAACTGAACTTTCGCAGTTAAAATTGGATCTGCCTTCTCTCTTTCAGAGTTTCTGCAGGGATCAATTTCTGCGCCAATACTACTTTGCATTTTTATAAATAAGCTGCATCCTGACCCACCTCATCCATAATACTGTATTTATGCTGATGGCATGTTTATCTACAGATGCAACCCTTCTCACATCATCCAAAATCAACTTTAAGCTGACCTATAACTAAACAACAGGCTTTGATCTAAAAAAAAAAAAAAAAAAAAAAAAACCCTCTAAAAAAGAAGTCCATGCTGTTTGGCACAAAAAATGTGCAATAGGGCGACTAGCCCTCTCCATGTCAAAGACCTAGACAACAATCTAAAGCAGTCATGGTATTTGGCCAGTCCCTCACCTTCCAAGGCCACTTTCAGAAAGTCAGATCCAAAGTCAACTACCTCCTATTCTGGGTCCAAAAGATATTTAATTTCTTCTCACAACCTGCTAGAGCAGCCCTAGGCAAAGGTGTCCTCCTTGCAAAACTACAATATGGCCTACCCTTATCTGCCACTACCTTACAAAGGGGGAAAAAAATCTTACAATCCCTTTCTAATAAAATCTGCCATTTCGTCACACACAACTTACATTGGTGTGAACATCTCTGCAACACACTGGAAAAGGCAAACTAGCTACCCATTCAAGATAGAGCCAAACTCTCTCTTTTGGCTCCCTTCTTTTCAAAGTCCAATCCCAGGACACATTAACTATGAGACTAATACAAACCTACTCAAACTTCAGCACTAAATGTCATCCCACAGAGTTTCTATTTTTGCCCCTAAACTGTGGGGCTCACTGCCATATAATCTTACTTAAACCACAGACTACAAACAGTTCAGACTTCAGTTCAAATACCCAACTCAACAATATAAGTACACGTCAAAGGTCAGTGGTAAGTAAATAACTCCCAAACAACACCCCCCTCATAACCCTTAGCTACCTCTACTAACGTACCCCACTGCACACAGATTAGTGTGTACGTGTCAGCTCTTAATGCAGTTTTTTTCTTTGTAGTGTTCATAAAAATGTGTTGGTGTTCTTAATGTCTGATGAAAATGTCTCTGAAGGAACACTAGAATTGGTGAAAACACCTTGTTAAAATGAAAGTTTTCCCATTAACCATGTACTTTGTCTTGGCTATGAAATACTCTGTACATCACTTAAAGAACACTTTAAAAGTTGATCAGGGTAGAGCACTGATGACCAAGAAGATATGTAGTCCATTGGTTTTGAAAGCATGCTAAACTGAGAGTTGAATGTATGCATACAGTATAACATAGCCTTATATGAATTCACATTTCGACATATGTACAGCATATGGACTTATTAATTTTACACTTGGTTGCCTTGGTTCTGTCAGTTTTCCACTTCGGTAATCATCAGCAACACAAATTTCATCGGTAAATTTTGGATTGGTGCCTAAGAATAATAACTTGACTATAAATGGGGGAGGAAGTTCTATTGCAGTAATGGAGGGAAAACCTGATAAACTTTGCCATCAGGGACTGGGTTTTACCTAATTTTGGCTAGTTGTAACAATTCATTCATTTTGAAAATGTCTGTCAGTTTCTTCTCTACCACTTTCTGGTACTGCTTTGTCTGGGCAGTGACTGGGCTTGTGCAGATGTTGTGTACATACTTATGTGCAACAAATTTGGCTTTCATCCCTTTGTTTACTTCTGTAGCAGGTTTTCGGAATCTGAACTGACCTGATAAAATCATGAGGTTTAAACATTTATCGCTGGGAATACTCCAGATTTGCGGATTAGTGGGAAGTTGCTGCATCAGACCAAGACAACATGATTTAACTCATTACATCCAATTAATAATTCCAAAACTATACAATGTACAAGGTTTTAAATATTTCATGTTAAAACTTGCACAATAACGAACTCAACTTCAGAAAATACATAAGGGCAGACTGTACTGGGGGAGGGTGGACTAAACTGCATCACACATCTGTTTCAGGGGGTTTACCGTTCACACGCTCCAGTGACCTCAACCTCATAAGTTTATAGGTTGGTACTAGGCTATTGGCCCCTAGGGCCTACATAAGCCTAGTCAAACTGTACCCTGGCTTTTGCCACCCAAGAAAATTATTTTCCTTATCACAATCAACAGAACGTGCTGGAGGGACAGGTTCATAACCCAGGGACTGCCCTTGTTATGGAACAGATTTCCCATAAACGTCAAACTGAGCACCTCACTGGCCCTCTTCCAGAGAAACCTTGACGAGTGGATGGGAAATAGAAAATTCTCCCCGGGATCACTCCAGTGGCTCTACTCGACAGAGGCACTGGGAACTAAGGTTGGGTGGCATGATGACAGGGTAATCCTATCTGCTAGGTTTGTAAAGGCTCCAGGGCCATTAGCCTAATATACACCTATGAAACTATGAGTTGGCATTTATGTTTCATTGGATTTTTCATCAGGGTCATTAAGCACAGTAGAATGTAAGGAGGGCTTTAGTACAGATCTTCAGTTGCATGCTTCATTTGAGGGGTGGGCATAGAACCTTTTGTATTGTTGAAAGAAAGTAAATTGAATGCTGTTATGGAGCTGAATTGCTTGTATAGTTTGGGTGTGCAGCTTCAGATAGCAGCAGCTGGTGCAGGGGGTTAATGCTGTAAGCTGTAGCTCATGTGGTACAAGGTTTGATTCTCTGACCTCCAATTGCTTACTTTTGACTTTGACCAAATCAGCAACTGAATTTCGGCTAGGCTCCTTAATGGACCACTTGGCTGCAAGCCTAGTAACTACCTATGGACACAGGCATCCAAAAGATGGAGTCGCACAGCTAGGCTTGTAAAGATCCTGGTGGTCATTAGCCTAGTATAACTCTATGAACCCGTAAGAATACAGGCCATATCACCTAACTCCCATGACTGCACCATTGCATTTATCCCATCAAACTTTGGTTGCTTAATCAAACCTCTCCAGCATATAAACTCATACACACTACTTCCATATATGCCCTATCCATTCTGTGCTACACATCTAATATCCACTTCTCCTGTTATTAATTTTATTGGAGTTCTTAGTATTCGCGACCCCTAACCAGGAAAAGCCGAAAGACACAAACAAAAAGTATTCTACAATTTATACTCTTCCCACTGCTAAACACTCTCTCCAGACTACTATATCTCTTCTTTTGGCTAGACCACATTTACCTCACCTATAACACATGTATTATGCCTTTTATACTTCTGATACTGGTTTTGTATTAGATAGTGTTGCCAACTGTCAAGAGACGAAAATGCTCTAGATTTTGTGACCCCCCCAACCAGTTGCAACAGTCTATTGAACTTTTAATTTAAACCATACATATTGCTTATTAGAAAAAATATAATATAAATCTTTACAATCTATATGAAATAATACAGTCTATTACTGCTCCAGAATCACATATATATGTATGCGTGTGTGTGTGTGTGTATATATATATATATATATATATCTACATATACATATATACACACACACATATAGATATATATATATATATATATATATATATATATATATATATATATATATATATATACACATACATACATACATACTTTCCAACATGCACTTAGATTCCCTTTGCAAAACACCAGCCCATGTCTAATGATTGTTAATATTATGCTTCATCCAGTGGTGGTTTTGGATTCTACCAATGAATCTAACCATGTATATTCAACTAAGGAAGGTCCTAATGGCCAGAGTATATCGGATCTACAGGAAGTTACACTCACAAAGATTATTATTAAGTAATGAGGGAAAAAACAATTCCTCAGTCAGTACTCAGACTATCCTAAAATGAACTCACTTCAAGAAAGTGCAAACCACTATGACTGCACATTCACTGTCAGTGACTGAAATACTACCAGAATAATTATTAACTGACAACAAAAGCAATGTGTCCAGTCTCATACACTACTGCCAGTAAACAACTTGTACTTAAAACTGCCACTTTCAAGTGGACAATTCCATAGTTTATCAAGTTGTTTTTCTTACCAAAACTACAGCAACAGCCTCTGCCTACCTCCCCCATAAAATGTGCATCACATAACGCGATGTGTAGCAGGTGCAGATACAATTAACTCATTAAGATGCCAAAATACATCTCAACACCAGTATCCACAAAAATCAGACTACGCCATCTCAACTCTCAATCGTCTCTAGACTAGAATGACCCAAAACAAGGACGCCAACATTCATACTCTTAACTTTGAATAAATTAAAACTATGTGAACTTTTATTCAAAGAATGCATCTTTGATACTTTCATTTACTAAATAAAATCCATTACCGTACCTTCCTAAGTAGACAGTCTTAGTCGCACTACAGTAAAACTTTGAGACAAAGTTAGTAATACTTGATGTATAGCACTAACTGTTGGAGAAACGTTCTGGCTACAAAAGCATCATGAATAAAATTATTACTCCCCCAATAGAAACAAACTCTGTAGCAATGTATAACCAACACGGCAACAACCATCTCCTTAACACCCACATTTACTAACCGAACACTTACCTGTAGCACAGTTACAAGCTTTAGGATCCATCACCACTCTTTTCAACAACAAAACAACTTCAAACACTCCCGACACACACTAATAGCATACAATTCCCTCCATATCCTAATGATTAGGAGCGTATGTGTACACACTGAGAGTGGTTGTTACTGATTACCATAAACCCCACAGCATGCTACCGTTTCAAGGCTCAACACTGCCATGTAATTTGGTTTGCACTCTTGAAATTGGAACTAGGAAGTGGTTGTAGGGTGGCAGCCATGGGAATGACAACAAGAGGCAGTCCATTGGGTGGGTGGGGCAGAGCTGGTACCAGGTTACGCTTTGGGACTGTATAACTATGTAAGCGATAAAGCGAGGCATAGACAAGAAGACAACAAAAACCTTCACGTTTTTAGCATCACGCCATCGCCAGGATCAATGGAAATGCACTAGATTTTGTGCTAGGAAACTAATGTTCAAGCTATGAAGTGCATGAAAAGCGCTAAATTGGCAACACTGGTATTAGAACATTACCCCACCAGATGCACAGTAGCAAGGACCGCCCAAATCTGGCCCAGCACTCTGTGTATAACGTTTACTTTTAGAAGTGCTTTGAATAAACATCGGAAGACCATTGTCAGAAAAATCAGAATGCTAAACATTGTAATTATTTCAATACAAAGCCTTTTCTCCCTTGTATATTAAATCTTAGACTAAATAATTTGCTCTTTTAATTGTCATTAAGTTAGTAAAAAGTCAAATCAGTTACATGCTGAGTTTTCATCCCTTTTATTGGGAGTGAGTTGCTTTTTTATAATAACAGTGAATTTATGTACGTTTATTTCGTATGAGTTTTTAAATGAAAAAAAAAATACTGTTAAATCTGTTTTTTCCTGCTTTGTGAAATTTCACAAGGTAACATGATAATTTCTTAAGATCAGGTGTTTGTCTTTTTAGTTGGTTTATAAAGTTAATTAGGATGGACTTCACAGTACCTCGGTGTTGACATTTGAAATGCTTTTGTTACTTTTCTGAATGTTACAGATAAGAGCTGCTAATTTTGCAGGATCCGTGTTGCGCCCACAAAGTATCCTATAGCTTTATGCCCAAGCTTGCACAGAGAGATTTCCTTTGAAATACTTAAAACTTCCGGGATGGGGTACATTGCCGACTGTGGTAACCAGTGTATACTGCATATCAGATATTGTTATTACATAACAAAGGTTTTGTGGATAACTTTACAAAAGGAACACGTTTTTGACCAATTTCTTGTTTTAATTTAAAGTTTAATAGTCTGTGCGTGTTGGGGGTACCTTCTGAATTAACCCTGCAAGTAGAAGCCCGTGTATCATTTTGCTGTACTTTTTAATTTCCTTATTAAAAACAAAATCGACTTGTTAATGTTCTGCTTGAAAATGCAGTTGTAAATGATATTCTGCTTAACACGCTGGTTGTTTAGTTTGTATGGAGAGCAGCTATATTAAGTGGCTGGTACAGGGGGCTTGCAAAAGCAATTACTGCAGAAAATTATAATTAAAGATACCATAAAAAAAGCATGAAGCCTCTGTTAAAAACATTCAGAGAATGAATATTCACCATGGCACTGAATAATCTGCATTGCTTGTCACTCAGACATGTTTTCCAAGCAATGTCACACGGGCCTGCCCTCTCAATCATTTTGGCAACGCCTATTCTTGCACGAAAATCAATGTGGGGTAATGTTCTAATATAAAGCCACTACTACTTTTTAAATCTTTTTGAAACATGACAGTATCGAGTGGCTGAAGTAATTGATCGACTGGGCATTTTGAGGCAACATAGAATTTGCCTCATGTACACAGACAACCCTCTCCTCCTACCACCCAACACTACAACCTGTGAGAGATGTACTTATCTAGCCAAACTGGAGGAAAAGCTGTCTCCAACCAAGACTGAACTTGACAGTCATGAGGAGAAGGTAAACATTTGCACCTCACCACACTCATCACATAATCTCACTAAATCTACACCACCAAAATCCACACATAGTAACACAAAAACATTCGCGCAGACTCTCAATAATAATCTCTCTAAGCAACAGAGACCTCCAAAGCAGAAACGCAAGCAACCTCCATCCCCAACACAACTCAAATGACACATAGCCCACAGACTCAGTGTGCCACTCAACCACAGCCAATAAGGCAAAACAACATACCCAACACACTAGTCATAGGTGACTCTATAGTCAGGCACAATGATGTCCCACTCACCAGGCTAAACAAGGAGAAGGTTACTGTCAGCTGCCTGTCAGGTGCCAGGATCCGCCACAACGCACGCACTCAGGTCACTCCACAAGTACAAATATGACTCTGTCATTGTCCATGTTGGTGTGAATGACCTTAGACGTACCTCCCTGGACTATATGAAAAGAGACATGGAAGTGCTCTCCGATCTTGTAGCCCAGGCAGGTATGACCCTAGCCCTGAGTAGCATTCTGCCATCGCCCCGAATGATACCGCAGTACAAGGACAAAATGACTGACTTCAACAAATGGCTAAGCTTCTGGTGTCATTCTAAGGGGATCCAGTATCTATTAGCTTGGGATGACATGGTCGACAGACCACAATACTTTGACACAGATGATCTGCACCTGTCATCCCTGGGATTCCAGATACTGGCTAATGCTCTTGCTGCCCCTATAGTGCCTTTGTTAGGCAAGGTTCAAATAACAAATTCACCACCATAACAGGAACAGGCAAGCAAAAAATGAGGGTAATGCTACTCAATGCTAGAAGTCTAAATCTCAAAATGCACTCACTCGAGTAACTCCTTAAAATGGAGAACATCGATATCTGGGCAGTGACTGAGACCTGGTTCAAGCCAGAGAGCACCCCTGCACTACCAGGCTATAACTCATACCACACTGTTTGGCCATGTAACCTGGACAGAAACACCAAAGGCGGAGGTGTGTCCATATTCATTAAGGACATCCACACCTCCAGGCTAGTTGCTCAGCATAATGCATCCGAGGTTATCCAAGTGGAACTAACTCTAGGCAAAACTGCAATCTAAACTGTAGCTTGCTACAGATCCCCCACCATGCCCCAGGATTCCCACTCCTCTTTTCTTGATGTACTGGAAAATATTAGGGTTCAACCAAACACCCTAATAATGGGTGACTTCAACTATCCCACCATTCACTGGGAAAACTACTCGTGTACCAACTCCTTAGCTCAACGCTTTCTGGAATTCATAAACTCCAATGCCCTGAATTAACTTATCCACATCCCCACCAGGGGCAACAATATCCTAGACCTAGTCATTACCAACATGAGTGACCAGTGTTCCACACCTTAAGTCAACTCCTCGTTGGTCCGATCCGACCATCAGTTAATCACCCTTGATATCCACATCCCGCCCCCACCCCCCATTAAGGAAACCACGGTAAAAAATTTCTCCAAAGCCAACTTCATGCTTCTTAAGACAGAAGTGGTGAACTTCATGACACCCATGCAGATGGGCAATACAGTTACAACTGCTGAATCCTACACGAATGCACTCTATAAGCACTTACACGAGTGCATGGTTCGTACTATCCCAAACAGAACCAAGACGCTATCCTCCAAAAAAAGGAAGCCAATCTGGTGGTCCCCTGCCATACATAAACTGTACAACAGAAGGAAGAAATTGTTGCAAAAGAGAGTAAAATCCCATGAGTGGAAGAGCTCCCTGGTCAGCCTCAGTAAGAAACTGAGATCCCTTATAAGATCCTCCAAAGCTAGCTACGAAAACAAAATCGCCACTAATTCTAAGGACAACCACAAAGCATTCTATAGCTATGTTAAGAATCTCGATGGCAACACCCAGATCTGCTCCGAGTTACAGCACAAAGGCACAAAAATTACAGAACCAACTGATATTGCCAACATCCTGAGAGACAGGTTCAGTGCTAACTTTACCCCCCCCTCACCCCCTAAAGGGTCCATATCTATAAAGGAAGAATGCAGAGTCACTGTAATCACAACTATGCAGGTAAAAGCTGCACTCTCTAAAGCCAAAAACACAGCATCCATGGGACCGGACAACATCCCAGGCTGCGTTTTACACAAACTTCAGAACGAACTGGCTCCCCACTTAAGCACCATGTTCAATAATAGCCTTGCATCAGGCTTTGTGCCCAATGAATGGAACACAACAACAGTTATCACACTCCACAAAGGGGGATCCAGCACTGATCCCAGGAACTATTGACCTATTAGCCTGACGAGCCTGCTCTGCAAGGCCATGGAACGTATCATCATGGAACTCATAAACAAAGACATTGGTAACCTCCAAACTCTGGATCCCACCCAGTTCAGGTTTGTGAAAGGCAGATCATGCCTCCTGAACCTGATCGACTTCTTTGAGGCAGTCACCAAAGCCGTAGATGAGGGGAAGGTGGTTCACACAGCCTATCTTGACCTCACCAAGGCTTTCGACACCATCCCCCATTCTGGAATTATAGCTAAACTCACTAAACTAGGTATAAATCCCTACATCACAAGATGGGTTGCCAACTGGCTCACTGACAGAACCCACACTGTAAAAGTTACAGACTCCAAATCTGACCTCAAAGCAATGACAAGTGGAGTAACACAGGGTTCCGTCCTGGGGCCTCTCCTGTTTGGTATCTAATTCTCTGAAGTACAGGCTAACACAGAAGGCCTCTGGCTAACGAAGTTCGCAGATGACTGCAAACTAGGAGCCATAGTCAAGTCCCCAAATGATGTGGACATCCTACAGAAGGGCTTCACTGAGACAGATGCCTGGTGTCAGAGCCATGGCCTCAAGCTCAATGCCAAAAAGTGCAGTGTCATCCCCTTTGGTAAAAACTCTGTACCCATGAACTACCACATAGGCAGCAATCTACTTAACACCGAATGTGTGATGAGACCTTGGGACCCAGGTGGACAGTAGTCTCTCCTTTGATAGTCACATCGCCACAGTAGTCAGGAAGTCCTTCTACGTGGCACACCTTATCATAAAAGGGTTCTCATCCAGGAAAAAAAAAAAAAAGATCATTGTTCCTCTCTACTCGACACTCATTAGACCCATTATAGAGTACAACGCCCCTTTTGGAATGTACCTCACAAGACATCTGCAGCAGCTGGAAAGGCCACAGAAGTACCTTACAAAGAGGATAACTGGCCTCAAACAAATGCCCTACACTGACCGCCTCAAAAAAACTCCAGCTTTACTCCGTAGCATATCGCCTACTCTGAGGTGATCTCTGCCGAACATATAAAGCTATGTCAAACCCAGAGCTGTTGGACATGCTACACCTAAAGAAATCCCAATCCCTCTGAGCTACACGCTCTAGGGACCTAAACCTTGTCACCACAACAAACAGGAGATGCTGGAGGGATAGATTCCTGTCCCAGAGACTTCCCATACTCTGGAATAGGCTACCCATCTATGCCAAGCAAAGTTTTTCATTTGCACTCTTCAAAAAAAATCTTGAGTGGATGGGAAATGGGAAATAGGAAATACACCCCAGGGATCACTTCTGTGTCTCTGCTCGACAGTGGCACAGGAAAATAACTTTCTTGGGTGGCATAAGCTGGGAACCTTGTGGGCTAGGCTTACGTAGGTTCGTGGGCCAATAGCCTTGTACCTACCTATGAATCTGCTGGCTTGTTTACTTACTTTTCTTGCTTTCTTGTTTTCCTGAATACCTTGTCACCTTTCCTATAACCTGTTTTGCAGTACTATAGCATGTGATGCACAGAATCTTGTTTTTTTTTTTTTTTTTTTTTTTTTTTATCAGTGGGTGGTTCCTTATTAGTTGGTGCCAAGGCAAACAGTATTTTTGATGGATGTACACATAGAAGTAGTAATGGTAGAAAGTTTCTTAGCACATGTATGTAATTTTCAGTATTTAAAGTGAGTGAGTTAATGTGCTGTATTAAAGGTCGGAAATATAGCTTCTTAAGAGCATAAAACTTATCTCTTTTTTCTGGTTTTTAGTACTCAGATTGTTTCATTTACAGATGGGATTGGTAGCTGCTCTGGCCCCTCGATTATACTAAAGAACCATCATCTGTGTTGTGGCAATTTTCTGGCCTTCCTATTTTTCTCAGATTGATTTTGGTGGTGTTTAGTGTCATTTCTGGAGAATTAAGCTTGGCAGAGAGTACTGTCTGGTATCAGGTTATAGTCCAGTTTGCTTGTAGCCAAACAGCTGGATTGCAGTAAGTTTTGAGGTAGTAATTTTATGTGGTCAAGTGGTATTTTGTTCCCCTTCTCCCCTTTTTAATGACTTGGACTTAACTGATTCTGAAACTTGCGCGGTGATTATGCCACATTACATTTCTTTTAAAGGCTTTCCGGAGTCAGAGCCATGGTTAACACATTCATTGTATGCATGATGTCACTGGCTAATATGAATGGCATGCCAATCATGCCTCATTTCATATGCAAGCTCGTTCGTCAATCATTCGCGCCACGCCCACTCCGGCGGAAAACTGAGGGTGAGCCAGTAAACTACAATAACACCACATCTTTAAACGTATTTTACTGCTGTTTATTATTCATGTAACCAGGGCTGAGCCTGGATGATCAAAATCAGTACTCTGCTCTAGACCCCAGTAAACAAAATTAAATAATGGGCGAAACTGAAGTGTATTAACCCACCCCAGAGTTCGTGCAGGAATGGGCGTGCCTGCCATGATTGACATGCCGGAGGGTGGGGATTAACAATGGCAATGTGCAAATACAACGGTAAACCGACTTATTGTCGTTGTGAGTAATCTGGTGAAGTAGATGCGGAATTTTGATCTTGTGGTCCAGATTGGAATGCCAGTAGTGGGAATTAGAATACTTCTGTAGGAAGCGGGGGACAGGGTGCTACTTGAAAGACTTTCTTGCATATCTCTCAACTGTCCAGGTTTTCTAAGAATGTCCAGATTTCTGCCTAATTTTTGCTCTGTTCCTAATAAAATTTGTGATTTTATGGCGACTCGCAGAAAAATGAAGTCACTAATGACGCATATTTGAATTTTGGACTTCATAACCTTTAGATGTTAACACAAAGCCTGTTACTCTAGCAACTTATCAAGCTTATAGGAGCAATATGTAAAAACTGTCCCTGTTTTTGGGCATTTGTCCCTTCCATTTAACTTAAGCTTTGTCCAGATTTGTCACTTCCATTAACTTAAGCTTTGTCCGGATTTCTTGCAGTGACAGGTTGAGAGCTATGCTTATTTGTGAGGATCTTAAGTAGCTCTCTAACACACTGAATAAATATTGGCATGTTAAGTACTACTATATAGTAAAGGTTATGAATTTAAGTTGTCATTGAAGTGGTGTATTAGCTCTGTTGCACTTCAATCAGCTAAAGTAGCTTCATTCCTTTACTTGGCTGTTTTTTAAACCTTGCCACCCCTTTCCTATGTTACATTAACATTGTGCCAGTGACACTTCTCTCTCTAATGGACATGGGTAACCTGTAAGTGGTTAATCTACCAGCCCCATGCTTACACTTATCAAGGCTATCAGAACTTATCAGAGATTTGGGATGCAATGGCTAGGCTTAAAAAGGCCCTTGTGGTTGTTAGGTTCAAGCTCAAACAGTGGATCAGGATGTTGTGGGTGTCTGTTTGTTAGCCTAAATTCACGAAATAAAGAAATAGGCACATGCTAAATGTATATTTTCTTGTTAACTGGACAAACAGTACTTGCCTTTGGACTTGTGATGAAATAAAAAAAATGTTTTGATTTCACAGCAATCGCATATTTTTGTGCAATTAACTTGTGTTTCACATATTGCAAATATTACCTAGTGTTATGGTGGCATATTTCAATCAAACGGTGGGAGGTGCAGTCAAAATGCTCGCAGGCGGGGCTTGCTACTGCGCATCCGGTCGGTTAATACACTTCCATTTCGCCAAATAATGTAGTCCTCGAGTGTAATGATCAGACATTTACCAGAAATTAAAAAAAAAAAAAACGCGTTGGTCAGGACAACAATAAGCGGCAAATTCTGGACAGCTGAAATGTATGCACTTCCGTGAGAATTAATAACCGCAGTGATGTATACAAAAGTTGCAACTGCTTACCCGAAGATAAGTCAACAAGGTTTCAGAAGCTCAAACGTAATTGTGTTTTCAGTGACAACCAAATGCATTACGATTATGGAAAACCCGGAAAAAATAAAAGTCCATGTAACGTTTAAAACAACTACAGCTTTGGAAATAAGGCTTACTACACAGTGTCAACTGATTTAAAAAATGAAGACGTGGTTTCGTATTCCTTCCTAGACTCCTCAGTTAATATTAGCAGCAACATCGCACAACTACACTCCCAACGCTAATATATAAGCGAGCCAGAAATAGTTGACATTTCTACTTAGATGATCACAAACTAGCATCTTCTACACATTCACAGACTAAATCAGTCGTCAACATTTGCTAGGCTTTACCTGCTCTCAGTACCACTACATATCAGCGAAGTCACCATATTAAAGTTTGTTAAAGTAAAGAAAACAAGCGACTACAGACCAATTTAGTGAAAGTTTGAGAACAATATTCCTACTACAAACGAGCATGTGTCTGCTGACGTATTTCAGCGGCGCCCAAATTAAAGTCAGTAGAGGTCTGTTCTGAGAATGAAAAGGTATGTACTCCCATTGGCTGATCGGTGCACTTGAAAATGCAAACTATTTTCTTTTAATAACATTAACGTTTATAAGGCAGACGGGTCTACTTCTCTTTTAAACCACAACATAACTCTCATCTTAGTTATTCAAGAATCATTGACAAAGACAAAACTAATGAGGGCAAATGCCCAAATTCAGGGACATTTTGAAATATTTCTCCATTTCACTGAAAAAAAACATGTTTTACATCTCATGCATTTTCTGTATAAGAAAAAGAATGACACTGTTTAGCATTACTGATTTGACTATAGTCCACATAATGTAACACAAGATTATGACGTACAAGGCAAACTCGGAGACACTTAACAGCTGTGTTCGGTGGGGTTAAAGGATGACAGCCCTTCTCATAAAATGTAGTAACCTCTTTATTAATAACATACGGTTAAATTTGTAGGCATAGAAATCAGGAACAAAGACCCTAAAATCAGACGCAACCTTCTAAACCCATGAATACCTAATTAGCATATAATCTGCATATTCAACAAATCATCCCTCCTTCCATGTAGGATTTGACAAAATAGTTAAGTCTTTGCCTCATAGAAACAAGGTGCAGAGTTTGATTCTGACCCTGGGTTACTGAGTTGGCTTAACATGGACCTATCAGAGCAGTTAGCCAAGTATTCACCTATGTACCACTTCCAGCAGGTTTGTGCACAAAAATAACATACCTTCTCATCTCACATATTTAAGAGCCGAAAGAAAGTTTCTTGAAATTATGCGAAAGTGGAGATGTCTAAACCTGTGATAAACCTCAGAGCAAATTGTAAAGCTACCCAATAGTCTTTAATACCTCTCAACTGTCCAGATTTCCATAGAACTTCCAGATTTTTGCCTTATATTTTTGGTCTGTACCTCATAACACTTCTAATTTTATGGCAAATTGCTGAGTATTGAAGTCACTAAATAATGACAAACATTTGAGTTTCAGACTTCATAACCTTAAGAAAATGCATGCTAACAAAAACTGTTACTCTAGCAAATTTCTAAGTTTATAAGAGCGATATTTAAAATCTGTCCCTATTTTTGGCCTTTCTCCCCTATTATTTTGGACTTTGTCCAGATTTATTGCACTAACAGGTTCAGGTATATCCTTGACTGGATCCTGACCGAACTACTCCCCTACTTGTATCTCACCATGTATATCCTCATCCCTAGATAAATCTGATCAGAAATCAGTCATCTTGCCTGTCAGGCCTAGTGACCAAATGAGACTGTCTTTAAGGACTTTTCAAGGGAAAACTTGCTTCAGCTGGTGGAAGACGTACATAAAATTCCCAACAATCACCTGCAAATGAACCCAACAAGGAGTACTGCAACATTCATCTTAAATTTTTTTACCAGCATCAAAACAGCAGCATACAAAGGTGTCGAGCTGTCCTTCCTGAATATAATAGTAAATTCAGGAATGGGCCTATCTTGTTGATATCCTGCATTAATAAACAAAAGAAAGAGAATAATGAAAAATTGTGAGAAATCTCTATCCCCCAACCTCAAGACCACACTGAAGCAAGTCATCAAGGAACTACAAGCACTATTAGAAAATATAAAGCAGAAAATTGCCTTAAGGCCGGTACGGGTACCAAAGGAAATTATGAATCTTTCTTCAGTTATGTCAGGAAAATAAGGAGTAATGATCGGCACTGCACTGAGCTGATTCATAATAATAGATCACATTCCAATCACAAGGATTTAGCCAATATATCAGCAGACATGCATAGGCCTGCTTTATCCAAACTAACCACATTGTGTGCCCACTATCCTTGAAAATGTAGTTCACCAAAATCACCTTGGAATAAGTCTTAGAATCACTGTCAAGGGATAAAGAAAATAATATTTCTATGGGACAAGATACTATACCAGACTGCATTCTCATTAGTGCTAGGTATGCATTATCTGAGTCTCTGCTTAAGCTGCTCAGCCTCAGACTATCCACAGCATTTGTACGTGAGGCCTGGAGAACAGCCAGTGTCACTTCTTAACACAAGGGTGGCCCATCTATACATCCACCTTCCAGGTAATTATATGCCCATCAGCCTCACTAGCCTTATATGCAAAGCCATGGAACGTATAATAGCAGCACTCATTTATGCAGACGTAGGCAATCTAACTGATACAGAATTGACTCAGACTGGTTTTGTGAAGGGCAAGTCATTTTTCCTGAATCTAGTAAACTTTGAAAACGATACAGAGACTGTGGAGAGAAGTCTGCCTGTGCAAATTGCTTATCTTAATCTTGCCAAGGCATTTGACATTATCCCCCATGTTGGCATTGAAAAATTAGATAAAAATAATCTACATCCCTGTGTTGCTCAATGGATTGCAACTTGACTATCCAATAGACCCACAAGTAGTAAAATTTGCTGGTACCCTCTCTGAACATAAAACTGTAGCTAGTAACTAGTAGGAAACCACAGAGATCACTGCTGTGCCTGCTCCTGTTTGATATTTATTTTTCAGGCATTCAAACCAATATTCCTGGAGTGTGATTGACCAAGTATAGTGGTGACTGGAATTTAGGCAGTATTATCTGCTCAACCATTAATAGTAAACTGCTCCAACAAGGGCTGTAATATGCACATATCTCACATGCTGAAAAAATCTCAAGATAAATGCAAAATGTGCAGCATATTAGCATTCGGCAAACAAATCTGCTCCCAAGATGTTGTAAGTCACTCCTCATCGTACAGATGCTCTCATAAGAGACCTTGGTACTTCTGTAGACAACTCTCTCTCTCATTTGATTATCATGGTTCCACCACAGTCTGGAAATCTTTCCCTCTGGCCCAGTTAATTTCCAAGGGAATATCTTAAGATTCACTGATATCTTACCACTGTACTCTTCCCTTATCAGACCCATCACTGAATAAAGTGCCCATAAATTGTGTTACTTCTGTAAGGAAAGTACATTTAATGAAATATGGATGGATTTATTAAAAACTCAGCAAAGGCTGCAACTAATTAAAATAGTGACCACAGCATGCTGTTGTTAATGTCAGTACATGTACAGTGCTTTCAGGAAGTTTGGTACTTCTGTAACAGAAGTTCATGCAGTGAGTTATGCAGGAGTTAAAATTAAGCCAATGAAAATTGCAACTCATTACAATAATGACACAACATTGTGTTATAACTCATAGTAAACGTAGTGTTTTTCAATAAGTGTGATATTTCTGTAAGGGATATACATTTAGTGTGATATGCATTCCGCAATGCATGAGTTACCCAGGATTTACAATTAAGCCAATGAATACTGTAGTTAATTACATTACTGACAATGTGGCATTTTAACTCTAACTACATGTAATATGTTCAGTAAATGTGGTATGTCTGCAAGAGATGTGCATTTAGTTATGCATGGGTTACTATAAAGACAACAAAGCTTGCAGATTATTTCAAAATTAAGCACAACATATTCTGCCTCTCAGCACATGCACTATATTCTCACTCAGTGTGATATTTCTATATGGGATGATTTAGTGAGTTACAGATAAATTGCAAATTAGATACGTGAGCTATAACTAAGCCAGTGAAGATTTCAACTCATTATAATAATGAATTTAAAAAGCCATTATGTTCAGCACACATACTATGTTCTCACTAAGTGCTCTTTTGTATGGAATATACATCGAGAGTCATATATGAGCAACACATATGTTGCATGCAGTTACAATCAAGCCAGTGAAAACATCAGCTAACTGAAGAATAGAGAAGAAACGGTGTTTCAATTCTCACTGCACATAGTATGTACTCAAGTAAGCATGATATTTCTGTACAATAATGTACACAATCTTCAAAGCATTCACACAGAAGTTCTGAACCACTTACATAGTGGTAACCATCAGTTATACAAGAGATACCCTTGAGTTATGCAAGAGACAGTGAAAAGTGTAACTTATTACAATAAGCACAACATGTTGTACCTCTCGGTCTCACATATTGTGGCATTTGTCTAAAATATGTATATACAGTGAGTTATGCATGTGTTAAACATGTTACACATCAGTTACAATTGGACAATGAACACAAGGTCATTCCAGTAATGAATACAACATAGTGTTGTATCCAAGTACACTTTCTGTGCTCTAACTGCACAAATGTTATCCAGGTGTTATACATGAAATTCACAAGTGTAACACTGGAGTTACTCAAGAGATCCACAGGAGTTACATTGGCGTTACATGTACATTATTGACATCTACTGGTCATTACAGTAATGATCATGCCAAGGTGTTGTAACTCTCAGTACATATGCAATATCCGGACAAAATGTGGTATTTCTGTAAGAGAATTACAATTAATGAATTATGGCTGAGTTACAGAAGAACTACAGCACCTCATTACAATAATGAGCACACCATTGAGTTCTTCCTCTTAGAAACCTCACAATGCCCCTACTTGGTTGGGTAATTCTGTTAGGGAAGTATATTTCATGAGTTATACATAAGTTGCACATGACTTAAAATTAGACCAGCAAAAACTGCCGTTATTACAATCGAGCACAGCATTGTGTTTTAACACTCACTAAGTCTCATGTCCTTACAACTGTATTAATTGTGTACATTTAGAGAAATAAACATTCAGTTAAACTTAAGCTAAAGAATTCTGCAGCTCATTACAAGAGTAAGCACAACATGGAATTGGTACCCTCAGTACATGCACAATTCTCTGTATACATGATTAATTTTCTAATAGATGTATATCAAATGAATTATGCATGAATTACAATTAAGCCAGAGATCTCTGTAGATCATTATAACAAACACAGATTGATTTTGCAATGCTCAGTGACTGGTTATGCTAAATCTTTATTGGATGTACATTTTATGAGCTATGCATGAGGTACACAAGGCTTACAATTAAGCTTACTGCAATATTTTTTTCTTAATCATATTTATTCTTTTGGTGACTGGATTAGTCCCAGTAGGCTAGTGACCTCTTTTCAGTTAAGTTCTTGGAATTGAGGAATGTCCCCTACTCTTTTTGATAGGAGTCATGAGATCTTTTTTATACACCTGAGCTACAAGTAGCTCAAGGAGAAAGCAGATTGGTTTAAAATCTCATCTGAAAGATAACACACTCAGTAATGCAGCCAGCACCGCTTTAACTGTACAACGATTTTTACAAGGCATCTACCTACTGGGGAATAAAACCCACAGCCTTCTGCTTTAAAAGGTAGTGTGCTACCTTTTGCTCCACTGATACTGCATATGAACACAACATGGTGTTCTAGCTCCCAGTACAAGCACCATGTTCTCATTTTTACATTTGGGTATGGGCTTATATTTAATGGGTTGCACAGCAGAGAGGCATGAGCAAGGCATGGATTAAAATTAACTCAGTGAACACCGCAGCTCATCAGAATAATGAGCAGAGCATGGTGTTGTAAATCCCATTTCACATACAACGTTAAGTGTGGGGTGTCACTAAAGGATGATGTAGCTGGTTACTCAAGACATAGTGAAGATTTACTGATGTTATCCTTAAGTTACTCAGGAGTTAAGGGTTACACAACAGCTACTCTTGAGTTACACAGGAGATATACTCCGTGATTACTCAGAAGTTACTCATCAGATATTCAGTAGTTTCTGCTGAGTTACACAAACATTGCTTCAGAGTTGCTCATCAATTACATCACAGAAAAATGCAGTACTGCCAGCGCACTTGCTATGTACTCAATATCTGGTATTTCTGTTAGGGATGTACCTTTTACTGAATTATGAAAGTTGTGCAAGAGTTACACAAGCAATAGTGAATTCTTAGCTTTTTTCTAGTACTGAAGGCAACACAGTCTAACTCGCAGTGTATATAGTGTACTCATTAATAAATGTGGTATTTCTATAAAGGATGTACATTTAGCCAGTTACACATGAGTAACAGTGAATCCAGTGGTGAATGTATAGTTGGGCAATTATTTCTTGAATGAAAGTTTGAAGAGACAACATGTCCCTAAAGGACTTCAGGTATGGAAACACCCACAGGCAGTTGAAGAAAACTCATCTTTTCACCTGGAGTTACTGGACCTTTTTGATCATACAGGCCTAGATATTACCAAATAATTAGTTAAAGAAAATGAGAGACATATGGTACAATATAAAGAGGAGATTGCAGAATTAGTAGAGTCTATTACATCAGATCTTGACTTTCATAAATACAAATCCAGTTTTAACCTAGTGTTTCAACAGATTGACAACAAACTGATGCATATTAAGAACAGGAAGGAAAATAAACTGCTCAGGGATGACACTGAATATCATAATAGAACTGTGTATCCCAAGCCACCCTACAGTGTTAGAGCTAAGTTGAACAATTGGGTAAGCTATGAGGAGGACCTTGTCAACAACGATGAAGTACATCACAGTGAAGTCCCTTTAGAGGAGGTAACCCTGAGAAGGTCAGACAGAATAGCCAACTGGGAATGCCAACCCATACAAGGACAAGGGAATTTCTACTGGATGAAATCAAAGGGTCGTTGGAACAAGAGGAACTGGGGTCACACAGCCAAGAAATGATAAACATCAATGAGAGCTTTTTTCCTTCACACCCAAGTACAGGTACAGTGAATATTACTTCTTTTTTTGATTTCAATATCTACAGTTTTTCTGACTTAACATAGGCCCTGAACATCACAACCTTCACCTTAAAGGATTCAATTTTATACCAGCATCCCAGGCCAAAATGGTGGACACCATAGTTGATTTAAAAACTTTTTACACGTAAACTCAATTTTCATGTACTGTTTGGTGAATCTGATTCTTCTTTGAATGAGTTTAGGAGGAGGAGTTTGGCTAACCCCCTATTGCATCCTGTCATACAAATGTTTGAAAAGTCTTGTGAGAAAGGAAGTTAGAGAACTATTTAACTGAAACAACAAGAAGAAATTTTATAATCTTTCCAAGGCTGACAAGTATATTCTAAACAGTATCATTAATGACAAGAGCATCAGGCACAAGAAACCTGATAAGTGAGGGGGATTAGTTGTTGTGGAATGGATGGACTACACAAGTTGAATTTATAGATTGTTGACTGACAAGGAGGTGTATTGTACGGCCTCTATCAATGAAATCAATATTGCTTACAGGGCAATCAAAGTGTTCTTGGATGAATATTGTCATTTGATACTATATCTCATGGCCTGTACAATTATCTTTTAGTGCAAAACCCCACAATTCTGAAGATTTTCGGCATCCCAAAAATTCACTCAAATGCGTTGGATCCACCCTTATGTCCTCTTACGTCCTATTGTTGCTGCTGGTGGTTCAGTCACAGAGCCAGTGGCCAAGTTCGTGGACTGCAAGTTGCAACACCTTGTTTAAGATTTTCCACACATTGTCCGCAATTCCTGGGATTTTTTAGATAAATTTTGGAAAATTGAAATTGGATCGTGGAGTGAATGTCTTCTTGTGTCTTGTGACATCCAGGGTTTATACACTGATTCCCCATGAGGAAGGTCTGTTATGGTTCGGTGAAATGGTGACACAATATGGTTCTCTTACACTTTCAGACACCACACTGGTTTGTGATTTCATGGAGGTTGTATTGAACAATAATTTTTTGACCTTTGATGGGGAATTTTACAAACAGCTGAAAGGTGTAGCTATGGGGGCTGCATGTGCCTCCATCTTTGCAAACATCGTCTTGCTGAGATAGGAACTTATGACTTTGTTCAAGCTCCCTTTATCTAAAAAATTGTGGGGTATTTTCACTATTTGGATGATTTACTGATCCTTTGGTTGGGCACAGAGACACAATTGCATACTTTTATGAATGAATTGCAGTCTAGTACCACTTTTTTAAGATTTACCCACCATGTTGACCCAGCTCAGATCCACTACTTGGACATCGAAATCAAGAAAGACCAGTATGGTGGTACAGACACACAGATTTACAGGAAACCCACCTTCTGCAACTCTTTTTGGTTATACACCAACTCTCACCCTTTCCATCAAAAGAAGGGGATTGTGAAAAGCCAATTTATTATGATTTCTTGCCTGACATCTGAAGATAACTGTTTAAAACAAGAAAATCCACAGGACCACCAAGGTAGATTTGGTATAAATCCAGAACTTTAATAAATGGTTAGCACTTTCATACCCTCCTGAGCACTTCTTCAGACCATACAAGTGCAATAAAACAATACCTTTTAAATATATGCCTCAATCTAAAAACACCTATCACATGATAACATCAATTAAAATCATTTAAACAATCTCCGCCCCTTCAAAAAAGGTTTTAAAGGGACTGGACCATTTAGCCCTGGAGGTGCATCACTATGTAGCTTAATGATCCAACTTGTTTCTTTTTGTTCAAGGATATTATTAGAATCACCTAATCTCATATTAGTTACTTTAAATTTAAAAGTGTGTGTATAGTCTGTATTCATTACATGGGTGGCCAAGGCATTCCTGGAATCAAGCTTCCTAATAGCTAATAAGTGTTCAAGTATCCTGTCTCTCAACTGCCTCTTGGTCTTCCTTACATAGAAACTATTGCACGATTGGCAAATAGCCAAATAGACCACAAAAGTACTATGGCAGTTAGTATTAAAATGAATAGAATATTCAAAATGAGTGACTGGATGCATGAAAGTGGATTGCGTAGCTATATACATGCAAAAATTGGAATTCCCACACATTGAAGTGGAGCCAATACCATCTGGTGTATGTACTAATGTATCACAGTATAATAAACATTTAATATTACGTTTGTTTTTTAACATAAATCTGGGACATGCTCCTACAACTTCACTGATCTTTTATTTTAATAAAACGGGCCAATTTTTCTTAATAATATCACAAAATAATCCATAGTCACCAGTGTAATACATTGAGAAATTAACATGATCTTGTTTTTTATTCTGCCTAGCTCCAATCCGAGGTGTCATAGAGTTATCATGTAAAAAAGGTAGTGCAGTAGTATGCCTAAGTTAAGTGACCTCTGTTGCCATTTGGTTCACTTCTTTATATCTATACCCTCTATCTGTAAGTTCACAAGTTAATTTTTAATAAATCCTTCTCAAACCATTTATTAAAGTTCTGGATTTATACCCTATCTGCCTTGGTGGTCCTGTCAATTTTCTTGAATTATTTTACGTTTCTACTGTTGACTTCCACTGGTACCTACTATTTCTACAGTGGCATTATTTGTTTTTATTTTAACTGTTTAACACAGTTTCATACCCTCAAATCTATGTTTTTGGAAAGAGGGTATCCTGAAACTCTTCTTGATAATCTTCAAGAAGATGTATGGGAAGACAGAGACAATAGATATGCACCTATTATTAGGTATGGCCTTGATAATATTAAGTCAAAAGACAAGACAAATGAAAGTAAGGATACTTTTGACCACACCAATATGGTTTTACATTACTCATTGGACTCTAAAGACATCCAAAAAGTGGTGCAGAGAAATTGGGCCATCTTACACTGTGATGAGGGACTCAAACAAAATCTTCCTGATTTCCCTTCATTCACCTTTAAGAACAAGCTTAACATTAAATGGCTATTGGAGAAACCAATTGTTTCCAGGCAAAGTGACTCTTGGACTATGACAAAATGTGGATGTTGCCACCAGTGCACTTATATTGAAACCAGCTATGAAGGCAAAATAATAGAAAAAATTAGGGGTATGAACATCCGTGTTTAGTTCAATTGCCGATTAGAGAAATTAATCTACTTGACAAAATGTTTGTCATGCCCTGCCTTCTATATTGGTAAGATTAAAAATGCACTCAACAAAAGTATATACCAACACTTCAATAGAAATCCAAAAGAGACATGAAAAGTGCTTTGACTAGGTATGCTTGTACATGGTCCAATTTTAAGAAGTTCACTTTTTGGGGGCTTGAAGAGGTGGAAGCAGGTGCCTTTGTTTGTGATTGGGAAAACAGACTTCTACATTATGAGATGTATTGGCAGCTGGCTTTAAATGCAGCAAATTCACCTAGATTGAATGACTATATTTCCATTGGTAGTGAACTTAAAAGCACAGCCAACACAGTTTGAGAAAAAAATTTAAATAGTTACGGCTTTCTGTAGTATTTTGACATTCTAAATTTGTTCTTAGTCATTTGTACTTGGTTTTATGTGGAAGTGTTTTTTGGTGTGTGCACACCTTTAAGAACTTTCCTGGGATTTGTTCAGCCTGCCTATTGATTGGCAGTTCCTGGAGGTGTGGTTTTATGCCTCTGAGCTTTTAAATTCAGTGTTTAGAGTAGTTTTCATGGTTCTGAAGAAGTCTCTGTTTAGATGAAAGCTCTTAACCATGAATTGCAGTGGTTTTACCAATAAAGGATTGTTTCTTTCCACAATACTGCAAACTGGAGTGGTTTCTACTATTGTCAAATTCACTTGCTGTGGTCTTTGACTTCCTGGTCAGTTGTTTGTTCTTTTATGAGTTATGCATTAGTTAAATGTGAGTTATAGTTAAGAAAATAGAGGCTGCAGATAATTATAAAAATGACTTTAAAAAGGTGGAATAAAACTCATTACACTTGCTAGCTGTGGTGGTGGTGCTGCGGTAGCATTGTCGCCTCACAGTAAGACGCTGTCCGGTTCGATTCTCAGCTAGAGCGTCTTCTGCGTGGAGACATGCAGGAATGGGCGTACCTTCGTTGAAGGTTCTGTGTCAGGGCTGGCAACTCGGCACGTAAAAATCTATCTGCCAATTATTAGCAGACCGGAGTTCTGCTGTGGCGACCCCTAACCGGGAAAAGCCGAAAGACACAACAACAACAACACTTGCTATTTCTCACTAAGTGCTATTTCTTTATGAGATATGCATTAAGAGAGTTGCACATGAGCAACACATACATTATGCTCAATTAAAAATCAAGCCAGTGAAGACAACAGCTAATTGAATAATAGAGGAAAATGGTGTTGTAACTCTCACTACATGAAGTACGCTCTTACTAAGTGTGGTATTTCTGTAAAACATATACTAACTTACAAGTTACCAATAAAGTACACATTAGTTTCAAAACAGTTATGCAGAACTTCTGCACCAGTTACACAGTAGTGACTATCAGTTATGCATGAGTTACACTTGAGGTATGCAAGACTTATGCAATAGACTGTGAAGAGAACAGCTTATTACCATAATGAGCTCAACATGGTGTTGTAACTCTCAGTCTCAAGAATGCTGATATGTCAGTAACAGATGTACTTATGGTGAGTTACGCCTGTGTCACACATGAGTTACACATCAGTTACAATTGGGCAGATACACAAACTCATTCCAACAATGAGCATAACATGGTGTTGCAGTTTGAGTACACCTTCTGTATTTTAATTGCACAGGAATTACCCTGGAACTTTACAGGCATAACACGAGAGTTACTCAAGAGACCCGCAAGAGTTACACTAGAGTTACAGGTAAGTTAGTGAGATCTACAGCTCATTATAGTAGTGAGCACAGCAAGGTATTGTAGCTCTCAGTACATGTACAATATCCTTACTATGTGTGGTATATCTGTAATGGAAATACAAATAATGAATTATGGGTGAGTTGCAGAAGAAACCATCAAGACAGCAACACATTACAATAATGAGAACACCATGGAGTTATTACTCTCATAAAACTCACAAGGGCTTCAAGTTATTGGGTAATTCGTTTCGGGATGTAGATTTCTGGAGTTACACATAAGTTGACATGACAAAGTCAGACCAGTAAAAACTTCAAGTCATTACAATCAAGAGCATAACAATGTGTTTTAACACTTAGTATGTGTCATATCCTCGGGTTTGATTCTCAGCTGGGGTGCTTTCTGTGCGGAGCCTGCATGTCCTCCCTGTGGTTGGGTGCTCCGGTTTCCTCCCACATCCCAAAGACATGCTGTAGATGGATTGGACACACTAACTTGGCCCTAGGTGTGAGTGTGTGTGCCTTCTGTGGAAGGTTGGGCGCCGGGATGGTAACTTGACACTGTAAAACTCCACTGCCAATCATGAGCAGACCGGTGATCCGCTGTGGTGACCCCCAACCAGGATAAGCCAAAAGGAGATGATGAAGATGTGTCATATCCTCACAACTGTATTAATTTTGTATATGCTGTGCCTTTACAGAGAGTTACAGACTGACTTATGCAGAAGTTAAACTTATGCAAAAGAATTCTGTAGCTCATTACAGGAGTAAGCATAACATGGAGTTGTTACCTTCACTACTCACTCTATTTCTCTGTATGTGTGGCATTTTTTCTAATGGATGTATATTAAGTGACTTACAATTAATTTAGAGGTAAATTAGGGCATGTAAAATATTTATTCGAAAAATACTTATTCAAGTATATTGTAGGGGTTTGTTAATTTCTTTCATTCATGTATTGGGTGTGAAATTTGATGTATTGATGAAATATCACTGTTTATGAATGATGATAGTGCTGTTATGTATAGATCAAGCTGGGTAATGTAGTTAATTTATATATATATTTAATATATATTTCTCATTTTTCAGGTTGGATATAGTGAAAGTTATATTAAATTGTGTGTTTGACCTTCACTCTTTTTAAGGGGAGCTGCATGTCTAAATCTGAGTGCTGATTTTTATATTATTCAGTTATAATGGGAAAATGGAGCAATTCAATTTGCATATGTTATTGGTGGGATTTAAATAAGCTACAGCAGGATATGATGTTATTCCTTGATGGCTTTTCAGCCAAGGTACCAGAAGTGTTATTAAAGAATTTTGCAGCATTCATCGCTTGGCTCCTGGAGTATTTTTTGGGTTTGGTGTGTTTCATGTGGTACTACAATGAATTACAATTAAACCAGAGGTCTCTGAAGATCATTATTATAATAATCAAAGCTTGGTTTTCTAAAGGTCAGTACATTTTTCTCACTAGGTATGGTAATTCTGTATGGGATGTACATTTTGTGAGCTATGTATGAGTTGCACATGACTTACAATTAAGCAAGTGAAGACCGCAGCTTACTGCAATATTTTTTCTTAATTATATTTATTCTTTTGGTGACTAGGTTAGTGCCAGTAAGTAGTATCCTCTTTTCAGTTAATACCTGAAATATTATCCATGGAATTGCAGAATGTCCCCTACTCCTTTTGATAGGAGCCATGGGATGTTTTTCATTCACCTGAGCTACCAGTGACTCAAGAAGAAGGGAGCTTGGTTTAAAATCATATCTGAAGGATGACACATTTAATAGTGCAGCACCCCTTTATCCTGCATTGCAGTGTCAGCAAGGCATTTACCTGGTGTGAGATTAAAAGCCACAGCCTTTTGCATCAAAAGAGTGTGTGCTACATTCTGCTCCACTGACAATGTATATGAACACAACATGGTGTTGTAGCTCTCAGTACATTTAATGTATTACACGTCAGGTAGGCCTAAGCAAGACATGGGTCAAATTAAGCCAGTGAATACTGCAGCTCATTAGAGTAATGAGTAGAACATGGTGTTCAATCTCCCATTTCACATACAATGCTGTCAAGGGTGGGATGTTGTTAAAGGATGATTTAGTTGTTACTCAAGATTTACTGAAGATTTACTGATTTTTAATCTTCAGTTACACAGGAGTTACGCAACAGTTACTTTTCAGTCACATTGGAGTTTACTCGAGTTACTAAGGCATTACTCAAGATCCTCGTGAGTTACTAGTCAGTTACACAATTACTCAGGAGTTGCTTTAGCATTATTCATTAATTACAACATCACAGAAATATGCTGTGCTGTCAGCACACTTACTATGCACTCACTAGTTGGTATTTCTGTTAGGGATATACCTTTTTATGAGTTATGGAAGTTATGCAAAAGTTACACAAGCGGTTATGAATTCTTCAGGTTTTTTCTAATAACAAGCGCAACATGGTACGACTCATAGTGCACATAATGTGTTTTTTACTTAGTGTGGTACTTCTATAAGGGATACACATTTAGTCAGTTACGCATGAGTAACAGTGAATCCAGTGATAAATGCAAATGACTGCAATAATGAGCAGCACATGGTGTTGTAACTCTAAGTGGGGTATTTCTCAAAGACATGTAGATATAGTGAGTACTGTATAAGTTATGAATAAGTTTTACATCAGCTGCAATTAAAACAGTGAAGTCTGCAGCTCTTTGTGATCATGAGCACAACATGGTGTAACTCTCAGTCAGCATACTATGCTTTCAGTACCTCTGGTATTTCTGTAATAGATGCACTTTAGAGAATTAGGCATTAGTTACCCTTGACTTCCAATTAAGCCAGTAAAAACTGCAGCTGGTAACAATAATGAGTACATCGCAGTATTATAACTCTCTCCTTTGCTAACTGCACTTTTTGGTAAGGGATGCACACAGAGTGAATTATGTATGAGTTATGCATGAATTAAACATTACTTGCAAATAGGCAAGTCAGGACTGAAGCTCATTATAATAATGAATACATGTTTCTTTCACTACACATCCTACATTCTCACTACACAAGAGTTGCAATTGAATGACCTGGGAGGTACACCACATTTACAGAAGACTAACACAAGAGGTACACAAGTGATACAGTGGACTCGCACTGGAGTTGCAATTAAATGAATGAAATCTTCAATGCATTAACAAGCCCAACACGGTGGTGTACTGTATGTACATGTACTATGTTCTCATAAAGTGTGGTATTTCTGTAATGAAACATTTAGTGAGTTACAGATGAGTTATTAAAGAACCAGTGAAGGCTGCAGCTAATTACAGTAATGACCACAGCGTGCTGTTACAGTCAGTACATGTACAGTGCTTTTAAGAAGGTTGTATTTCTGTAAAGGAGGTTCATTCATTGAGTTAATTAGGATGTAAAAATTAAGCCAATAAAACAGCAACTCATTACATTAATGCCTCAACATTGTGTTTTAACTCTCAGTAAATGTAGTGTTTTTCAGTAAGTGTGATATTTCTGTAAGGGGTGTACACTTAGTCAATTTTGCATGAGTTCATATTTAGCCACTGAAGCTTAAAGCTTATTACAAAACTGAGTGCAACATATAGACCACAAAAACAGACCACAACTTCCAGAATATCACAACAAGTCACAAGAACTGGAATTTAGAAAGAGGCACAAATTTTAGCGTAGACAATTTATTGTCTGCTTTTGTCATTAGACTTCATCAGAAAACAATACATTCAACAGGAAAAAACTTTCAGTTTAAAAATATCTGTAAGCCAATAGAAAGTAATTCTTTATCCCACAATTAGTCAACATCATGTGTTTTTTAAAGAACTGCAGGGTTCACTTGAAGAAATAGATTTTAATAGAAGTGTATGTCTTTAATGGATGAGTTTGTGATGTCACTTAATTGTTTTGAGTTTTTTACTGTTGAATGTATTGTTTTCTAATGAAGTCTAATGATGAAAGTGGAAATAAATTGTTGTTTATGCTAAATTTGTGCCTCTTGTTCTCAGATTAAGTCCCAGTTCTTGTGGCTTGAGCGTAACATATTCTACCTCTCAGCAGATATACAGTATTCTCACTCAGTGTGATTTTTTTTTTATATGAGATGTATATTTAGTGAGTTACACATGAGCTATGCATTAATTAAATATGAGCTACAATTAAGACAACTGAGACTGCAGATCATTATAAAAATTATTTTAAAAAGGTGCTATAAACCTCAGCACACATACTATTTTCTTTCTAAGTGCTATTTCTGTATGGGATATGGATTAAGAGAGTTACACGAGCAACACACACATTACACTCAATTACAAACCAGTGAAGACAACCAAATGAATAATACAGAAAAACTGTGTTGTAACTGTGTTGTAACCGTCACTGTAACTGTCACTGTATGTATATGCTATCACCAAGTGTGGAATGTCTGCAAAATATTAAGATATAGTGACTTACATGAGTTGCCAATAAAGTACACATGAGTTTCAAAGCAGTTATGCAGAAGTTCTGCACCACTTACACAGTAGTAACTATCAGTTGCTCATGAGCTAAACTTGAGTTATGCAAGACTTATGCAACAGACTGTGAAGAGATCAACTATAATGAGCTCAACATGGTGTTGTAACTCATCTCAAGAATTCTGGTATGTCAGTAAGAGATGTACATACAGTGAGTTAGGTCTGTGTTACAAGAGTTACACATAAGTGAACACTGAAGCTCACTAGAATAATGAGCAGAGCATGGTGTTGAAACTCCAATTTCACATACAATGCTGTCAAGTGTGGGATTTCAATAAAGGATGATTTAGCTGGTTATGCAAAACATATTAAAGATTTACTGATTTTAATGTTGAATTACTGAAGAATTGCACAGGAGTTACTCTTGAGTTACTCAGGATTTACTTATGAGTTACTTAGGTGTTACTCAAGAGAGCCTCAGGAGTTAGCATTCAGTTACACAGCAGTCACTCAGTAGTTGCTTCAGAGTTAACTCCAAAAACATCACAAAAATATACTGCACAGTCAGTGCACTTACTATGTTTTCACTAGTCAGTATTTTTGTTAAGGGGGTGGCCACGGTGGTGGAGCGGTTAGTGTTGCCGCCTCACAGCAAGAGGTTCTCTGGTTCGATTCTCGGCTGGGGTGCCTTCTGTGCGGAGTCTGCATGCCCTCCCTGTGGTCACGTGGGTTTCCTCCGGGTGCTCTGGTTTCCTCCCACATCCCAAAGACATGCAGTAGGTGGATTGGACACTCCAAATTGGCCCTAGGTGTGAGTGTGTGGGTGTGTGCCTTCTGTGGAAGGTTGGGTGCCGGGCTGGCAACTCGACACTGTAAAAATTCCACTGCCAATCATGAGTGGACAGATGATCCGCTGTGGCGACCCCTAACCGGGAAAAAGCCGAAAGAAGAAGAAGAAGTATTTTTGTTAAGGATGTACCTTTTTCTGAGTTCTGAAAGTTATACAAGAGTTACATAAGCAGTAGTGATTTTTTCAGCTTTTATAGTGCATGTAGTGTATTCTTTACTAAATGTGGCATTTCTATAAGGGACAAACATTTAGTTAGCTATGCATGTGTAACAGTAAATCCAGTGATGAATGTAAATGACTACAATAATGAGCAGCACATGGTGTTGTAACTCTAAGTCAAACTGGGGTATTTCTCAAAGAGATGTAGATACAGTGAGGGATGTATGAGTATGAGTTATGAAGCAGCTTTACACTAGCTGCAATTAACACAGTAAAGGCTGCAGCTATTGTAATAATGAGCCCAATATGGTGTATCTCTCAGCATACTATGCTTTCAGTACCTCTGGTATTTCTGTAATTGATGCATATTATAGAGTTAGTCTTTAGTTACTTTTGATTTACAATTACACCAGTAAGCACTGCAGCTGGTAACAGTAATGAGTACATCACAGTATTATAACTGTCTCCTTTGCTAACTGCACTTTTTTGGTAAGGGATGCGCATACAGTGAGTCATGTATGAGTTATGCATGAGTTAAACACAAGTTGCAAATAGGCAAGTCAAGACTGAAGCTCATTACACATGCTGTCTCTTACTACATATCCTACATTCTCACTACACAAGAGATACATTGAGATGACCTGGAAGTTACAAAGCATTTACAAAGAATTAACACAAGAAGTACACAAGATACACAAGACTTACACTAGAGTTACAATTATATCAATGACATCTGCAGTGCATTACAACAAGAACAACATGGTGTAACTGCATGTATATGTACTATGTTCTCATAAAGTCTGGTGTTTCTCTAATGAAGCTACACTTGATGAGTCATTCAATCTCTGTGATATTTCTGTACATATGTGCATTTAGCAAGTTATGCATAGGACCTACAATTAAGCCATTGAATATTGTAGTTCATTACAATATTGAGCATGTGATGTTGTAACTCTGTATGTAGTATCTTCTGAGTAAGTGTAGTATATCTGTAAGTGATGTACACTTAGTCAGTTATGCATGAGTTGTTATTTAGCCACTTAAGGTTGAAGCTTATTACTAAACTGAGAGCAACAGATTCTACCTTTCAGCATATTTATTGTACTCTCATTTGGTGTGATTTTTTATGGGATGTATATTTAGTGAACTACACATGAGTAACACACTAGTTAAATGGAAGCTACAATTAAGATAGTGGAAACTGCAGATAATTTTAAAAATGACTTAAAAAGGTGGTGTAATCCTCAGCACACATACTATTTTCTCATTAAGTAGTATTTCTATATGGGATGTGCATTAACAGAGTTATACATGAACAACACATACATAATGCTGAGTTACAGTCAACCTAGTGAAGACAGCAGGTAATTGAATAATACAGAAAAACTGGTGCAACTCCCACTACATGCAGTATGTTCTCAATAAGTGTGGTATATTTGCACAATATGAATATATACTTATTTACATGAGTTACCAATAATGTACATGAGTTTCAAAGCAGTTACTCAGAGGTTCTGTACCACTTACATAGTAGTAACCATCAGTTATGCATGATTTGCAATTATGTTGTGCAAGACTTATGCAACAATCTGTGAAGAGAGAAGGTTATTACTATAATGATCTCAACATTGTGTTGTAACTCTCAGTCTCAAGAATTCTGGTATGACAATAAGAGATCAACATTCAGTGAGTTACACATATGTTACAGGAGTTATCCAGGACTTTTACTGGAAATTCACAGGACCAACACTAGAGTTACTCAAGAGATCCACAAGAGTTACACTGGAGTTACAGGTAAGTTAGCGAGATATATAGCTCATTACAGTAATGAGCACAATAAGGTGTTGTAGCTCTCAGTACTTGTATAATATCCTCACTAAGTGTGGTATTTCTGTAATGGAAATACAAATAATGAATTATGGGGAATTACAGAATAATCATTCCAGACAACTCATTGCAATAATTAGCATGCCATGGAATTGCTACTCTCAGAAAACTCACAAGGGCTCCTAATGGTTGGGTAATTCCTTTAGGGAGGTAGATTTCATGAGTTACACATAAGCTGACTGGGCATAAAATTAGACCAGTAAAAACTGCAACTCATTACAATCAAGAGCACAGCATTGTGTTTTAATGGTATACCTTCATATCTGCGAAGGCACATTTCCGAATGTGCGTATCCGCGAACCGTTTAGCCGAATTCCATTATGCCGACTTCCCTAAACATCATAAAAATATCGAAATTCGACATTCCTTATTGCTCCACCACTGAAATGAGTGCTACCATGGGTCAAAAAGGGGGCGAGGTTTTGTAATTTGGCGCTTCGGTTTTCTTGGTTTTTGAATTTCATGGTTCACAGTTTGAGGCAGCAGCGTCAAAGATGTGGCCATCGAACTTATGAAGGTATACCATTCTAACACTCACTAAGTCTCATGTCCCAACAACTGTATTAATTTTGTAACTGATATACATTTTGAAAGAGTTACAGTTTGATTCATGCAGAAGTTAAGCTTAAACCAAAAAATTCTGCAGCTCATTACAAGAATAAGGGCAACATAGAGTTGTTACCATCAGTACATGCACAATTTTCTGTATGTGAGGTAGTGTTTCTAACAAATTTATGTTAAGGGAATTATGCATGAATTACAATTAAACCAGAGCTCTGTGCAGATCACTATTATAATAAACACAGCATGGTTTTGTAATGCTTAGTACAGTTTTCTCACTAGCTATAGTAATTCTGTATAGGATGTACATTTTGTGAGCTATGCATGAGTTACACATGACCTACCATTAAGCAAATGAAGACTGCAGCTTACTGCAATATTTTTTCTTGATTATATTTATTATTTTGATGACTGGATTAGTGCCAGTATGCTAGTGACCTCTTTTCAGTTGAGACCTGAACTTGTATATATACTACTAGGAAATTTTATCCATGGAATTGGGGGTTGTTCCTCTACCTTTTTTTATATCAGCCACAAGACCTTTTTCATCCTTCTGAGCTACCAGTGGCTCAAGGACAATGGATCTTGATTTAAAATCTCAACTGAAGGATGAACATTCAGTACTGTGCACACCTTTATACTGCACTGCAGTGTCATCAAGGTGTCTACTTGGTGGGGGGACAAAACCAACAACCTTCTGCATCAAAAGATAGTGTGCTACCTTTTGCTCTACTGACACTGTATATGAACACAATGTAGTTTTGTAGCTCTCAGTACAAAAAAAAACAAATTCTCAAATTGTTACATTTAGGCATGGGACTTGCATTTAATATGTTACACATCAGATGAGCATGAGTAAGGCAGGTGTTAAAATTAAGCAACTGAACACTGCAGCTCATAAGAATAATGAGTAGAACATGGTGTCTGAACTCCCGTTTCTCATACAATGGTGTCAAGTGTAGGGTGTTGTTAAAGGATGATTTAATTGGTTACTCAAAATGAACTAAAGATTTACTGATTTTTAATGTTGAATAACTCAGGACTTACACAGCATTTCCTCTTGAGTTGCAGAGGAGTTACTTAGCTGTTAATTCAGAGTTATTCAGGAAGTACTTGTGAGTCACTTGAGCATTACTCAAGCAATTCTCAAGGGTTACTACTGAGTTACACAGCAGTTACTCAGGTGTTCCTTCAGCATTACTCATTAATTGCAATAACATCTCAGAAATATGCTGTACTATCAGCACATTTACTATGCACCCACTAACTGGTATTTCTGTTAGAGAAGTGCCTTTTTTCTGAGTTATGAAAGTTATGCAAGAGTTACACAAGCATTAGTGACTTCTTCAACATGTTCTGGTAATGAGCAGAACATGGTGTAACTCATACTACACATAGTGTATTTTTTACTAGTGTGGCACTTCTATGAAGGATAAACATTTGGTCAGCTATGCTTGAGTAAAAGTGAATCCAGTGATGAATGCAAAAATCTACAATAATAAGTTGGTGTAACTTTAAGTCTAAGTGGCGTATTTCCCAAATAGATGTAGATATACTGAGTGACATATGAGTTTTATATTAGTTGCAATTAACACAGTGAAGGTCAGCTCTTTGTAATAATGAGCATAACTTGGTGTAACTCTCAGCACATTATGCTTTCACTACCTATGGTATGCTGTAATCTATGCACATTACAAAGTTAGGCATTAGTTACCCTTGGCTTACAATTAAGCCATTAAGGACTGCAGCTGGTAATAATAAAGGAAGCATCACAATATTATAACTCTCTCATTTGCTAACTGCTCTTTTTTTGGTAAGGGGTGCACATATAGTCAGTTATGCATGAGTTATGCATGAGTTAAACATTACTTGCAAATAGGCAAGTCAGGACTGACCCTCATTATAATAACCAGCACAACATGTTGTGTCTCTCATTACACATCCTACATTCTCACTACACATGTTACATTTGAATGATCAGGGAGTTGCACAGCATTTACAGTAGACTAAAAAAGTATGCAAGAGATATGCAAGACTTACATTGGAGTTACAATGAAATCAATGACATCTTTAGTGCATTACAACAAACAGAATGTGGTTTTATAACTGTATGTGTATGTATTACATTACAACAAACAGAATGTGGTTTTATAACTGTATGTGTATGTATTACATTTTCACAAAGTGTTGTATTTACGTGATGAAACTAAATTTAATGAGTTTTTGGATCAGTTATTCAAGAACAAGTGAGGTGTGCAGCTAATTACAGTAATGATCACAACATGCTGCTGTTACACTAAATACTCACGCAGTGCTGTCAGGAGGTTTGGTATTTCTATAAAACAGTTTCATTCAGTGAATTATGCAGGACTTAAAATTAAGCCAATGAAAACTGCAAATCATTACATTACTGACACAACATTGTGTTTTAGCTCTCAGCAAATGTAGTATTTTTTTCATAACTGTGATATTTCTATAAGGGATGTTCAATTAGTGAGTTATGCATTGAGAAATGTTTGAGTTAAATAGGATTTACAATTAAGCAGATGAGTACTGTAACTCATTACAATATTCAGCATATGGTATGTAACTAAGCAGATGTAGTATGTTCTCCGTAAGTGTAGTATATCTGTACGTGATGTACACTTAGGTAAGTATGAGTTGCTATTTAACCACTGAAGCTTGAAGTTTATTAAAAAATTGAATGAAGCATATTCTACCTCTTAGCATATATACTGTTTTCCTACTAAGTGTAATTTTTTTTTTATATGTGATGTACATTTAATGAGTTACACATGACTCACATAGTTAATTGTGAGCTACAAATGAGCTAGTGGAGACTGCAGATCATTATAAAAATGACTTTAAAAAGGTTGTGTAATCCTCAGCACACATACTATGTTCTCACTAAGTGCTATTTTTGTATGGGATATGCATTAAGAGAATTACACATAAGCAACACATACCCTATGCTCAGTTACAATCAAGCAACTCACTACATGTAATATGTTCTCACTATGTGTGGTATTTCTGTACAATATAAATATATACTGATTTATATGACTTACTGTTAATCTACACATGAGTTTCAAAGCAGTTACACAGACGTTCTGCACCACTTGCACAGTAGTAACAATCAGTTATGTATGAGTTATGCTTGAGTTACACAAGGCTTATGCAAGAGACAGTGAAGAAACAGTACAGCTTATTACAATAATGAACACAACATGATATTGTAACTCTCAGTCTCAATAAATGTGTTATTGCTGTAAGAGATGTACGCACAGTGATTTATGCCTGTGTTACACCCAAGTTTCATATCAGTTACAATGAGCAGATGAAGACCAGCTCATTCCAGTAATGAGCATAACATAGTATTGCAATCTGAGTACACTTTCTGTATTTTAACTGCATAGAACTTGCATAGGAAATTCACAAGACTAACACTAGAGTTACTCAAGAGATCCACTGAAGTTACAGGTAAGTTAACAACATCTACAGCTCATTACAGTAATGAACAGAGCAAGCAGTTGCAACTATCAGTACATGTACAATATCCTAAGTGTGGTATTTGTGTAATGGAAATACAATGAGTTATGGGTGAGTTACAAAAGAACCAGTAATGATAGCAGCTCATTAAAGCAATGAGCACAGCATGGAGTTGTTACTGTCTGAAAACTCAGAAGGGCTCCGAGTTGGTTGGGTATTTTTGGGGGGAGGTAGATTTCATAAGTTACACATAAGCTGACATGACATTAATGACATTAAACAAGACCAATAAAAACTGCAAGTCATTACAATCAAGAGCAAAACATTGTGTTTTAACATTCAATAAGTCTCATGTCCTCACAGGCGTATTTGTTCTGTAACTGATGTACATTTAGAGAGAGAGTTACAGAGCTATGCAGAAGTTAAACTTAACTTATTATCTGCAATTATACAGAGCTGAGTATATATATATTTTTTGGTTATAGAGTTTAATTGTTGCTTAGATCTGTGTTGAAACTGTTGTCTCACTGTTCTGAGAGACTGATCGGCAAATATACAGAGCTGAGAATATTTTTTTGGTTTTAAAGTTTGTACTGTTAGTTTTTGCTTAGATCTCTGTTGAAACTGTATTTTCCCACCCACCCTCCCTATTTTTGGTTTGTAGTTTAAATTTGGTGGCTTTTGCAGTTGCCCGCCCCACTGTAGATTTGATCTGGGACACTCCCCCGTCCCATCTCTTTACCACATTCTACCTAATAAACTCTTTCTGCACTTGCTTTTAGTCCTTTTTAATTTAATTGAATTTTTAAACTGTGTTTGGTCTAATATTGCTGCATACTCAAGTGTGCTAGCTTGCACTGCATGTGAATTGTTTTTTACTACTGTTTTTGCTACTTTTCTGTAAAAAAAAAACAAAACTGTAAGCCTGTTTCCTACCTTTCCTGTAACTAGTGTTCCAGATACAGATTTGCTGTGTCCAAGACTGTGTGTAGGCTTCTGGGTCCCCCAGGCTTTTCTGTGTTGGGGGGGCCTTCTGGCTTGTTGGTGGGGGTGGTGGGCACTGGGTGACCTGTCTGCCACATAGGTAGTGGTTCTGGCCCAGAGTTTGTAGTTGTTGGCCGTTTGGGCGATCTCTTCCATCTCTCTCGGCTTTCTGGTTTGAAGGCCTGTATTTGCGCTTGTTTCTGTCCTGTGACTCATCTAGTGCAGATACAGATTCTTAGTTTTAGCACTTACATTTGCTTGTTCATGCTCAGCACTTGTTCAGAACTTGTAAGCACTAAATAAGCTACTAATTACTATAGCACTCTATCTTCCTCATTACCTAGAGGAAAACAGTTTTTGTACTTATTTTTCTCACTTGCTTAGAGAAAAACAGCTCTTGTACTCACTTTCCTCACTTATCTAGAGGAAAAACCCTGCAACTCTCTTTTTGCGTGGTCTTGCACACAGAGCAGTGTCAGGCAGTGCCGGTTAGCTGGGGTATACTATTCCCGGCCCCACAAAGTCTGCACTGTAAATTTTCCCTTAGAGCTAGGCAAGCCTCAACTCAAGTGCTTCAGATCAGCTGCTCTTATTGCAGCACTGGCAAAACAGAAATCAGCACTTGTCCTAATCTCCTAGACAGCACTATTATTCTCCAAATTTCCTAGACAGCACTATTATAATATAGCATAAGACCCTCGATCGTCCGCAGGACTTAAGTTCAATTTACTCTTCAAAGCATGTCTAGAGGTCAGCCAGCTTCAGGTGTACTCTCCAGTTCATCTGGTGGAATTGGGCATCCTGAGGCAGTGTCACAACTGCCTCATGTATACAGACAACCCTCTCCTCTTACCTCTAGACACAAACACTTGTGAAAGATGCAAATACACAGCCAAACTGGAGGCTAAGAGCTCTCAACCCATGACTGTAACAGACAGTCAAGAGGATAAGGGACACACTTGCATCACACCACCTGTCACACATGAATCTACAAAACAAGCACAGGCAAAACATATGCATAAATACACAAAAACATATTCAGAGGCAATAGGTACCAATCTGAAAAAGAAACAGTGCCCTCCAAAGCAGACAAGCAAGCAACCTGCACCCCCAAACACAAGCCAGAAAACACGTAATTCACCTCAGCAGTGTGCCTCACAACAGCCCTTAAGGCAAAACACCATACCTAACACGCGAGTAATAGGAGACTCTATAGTAAGGCACACGGATGTTCCACTCACCAGGCTGAACAAGGAGAAGGTTACTGTCAGCTGCCTGTCGGGTGCTCGGATCCGCCACATAACACAGGCACTTAGGTCACTGCAGAACAAGTACAAGTATGACGCTGTCATTGTACATGTTGGTGTGAATGATCTAAGACATACCTCCCTGGACTACATGAAAAGAGACATTGAGGTGCTCTCTGATCATGTAGCCCAAGCTGGTATGACCCTGACCTCGAGTAGCATACTACCTTTACCTAGAATGACACTACAATACAAAGACAAAATGATCAATTTCAACAATTGGCTAAGCTTCTGGTGTCATTCTAAGGGGATCCAGTGTCTGTCTGCCTGGGATGACATGATAGACAAGCCTCGCTGTTTTGCCAGAGATGGGTTGCACCTGTCGCTCCTAGGTTTTCGAATACTGGCCAAGGCTCTTGCCGTCCCCATAGTGCCTTTTTTAGGCAAGGCTCAAAGGACAAACCAACCACCGTAACCAGCACAGGTAACCAAAAACTATGGGTAATGCTACTCAAAGTCAGAAGTCTCAACCTCAAAATGCACCCACTCGAGGCTCTCCTCAGCATGGAGAAAATCGATGTTTGTGCAGTGACGGAAACCTGGTTCAAGACTCAAGAGAGCACCCCAGCACTGCCCGGTTACAATTCATATCATACCTTCCGGCCTCAGTTACCAGATCGCAGTACAAAGGGCAGAGGTGTATCCATATTAATCAAGGATATCCATATCTCCAGGTTAGTAGCGCAGCATGATGCCCCAGAGATCATCCATGCACAACTATCAGCAGGAAAAGCCACATTTCAAGTCGTGGCTTCTTATAGATCACCCACCATGTCCCAAGATGCTCACTCTGCATTCCTTGAGACATTGGAAAATATAAAGGTCCTACCCAACACCATAATCTTGGGTGATTTCAACTACTCTGGTATAGACTGGGCGAATTACCAGTGTTCCAACTCCTATGCTCAGCGATTCATAGAATTTATAAATTCAAATGCCCTTGAACAACTAGTATGTTCCCCCACTAGAGGGGACAACATATTGGATTTAATCATCACAAATATGGACGCCCATTGTACCACACCTGTTACCACCCCCTCCTTGGTCAGATCCGACCACAAACTGATAACCCTGGACATCCTCACCCCTCCACCTCCCCCAGTCAAAGAAACCATAGTCAAAAACCTCTCCAAAGCAAACTTCAAACTACTTGCATCCGAAGTGGAAAGCTTCACTATTCCCTTGCAGAAGGATAATGATATCCAGGATGCGGAATCCTACACCAAGGCACTCTATATGCATCTTCAGGATTGCATGGACCGTGCTATCCCAAATAAAACCAAGACTCCTTCCTCAAGCAAGAAGAAACCAGTCTGGTGGACCCCGGCCATAAGCAAACTTTACAATAAAAGGAGGAGACTTACACAAAAAAAGGCCAAATCTCAAGTAGAAAAATCATCCCTGATCAGCATTAGTAAGAAATTGAGGGCCCTCATCAAGTCAACTAAAGCTAATTTTGAAAAGAAAGTTGCCAAGGATGCCAAGGATAACCATAAGGCCTTCTATGGCTACGTCAAAACCTAAATGGCAACGCTCAGGTCTGTTCTGAGCTAGTACAAAATGGAACAAAATACACTGACCCTTCTGACATTGCCAACATCTTGGCTGACAGGTTCAGTGCAAATTCCCCCCCCCCCCTCACCACCTACAGGGCCTATTACCATTCTAGGGGATTGTGTAAGTCCAATTATTACTGATACGTTGGTTAACAAGGCTCTATCTAAAGCTAAAAACACTGCCTCCATGGGACCAGATGGTGTCCCAGGCTGTGTCATACGTGAGCTCCAAAAGGAATTAACCCCGCATCTTAATACCCTGTTCAGTCTCAGCCTCTCCACAGGATATGTGCCCATAGAATGGTGCATGGCAATGGTGGTCCCGCTACACAAGGGTGGGGCCACAACTGACCCTGGGAACTACCGACCAATAAGCCTGACCAGTCTGATCTGTAAGGCTATGGAGCGAATCATTATGGAACTCATAAATGGAGAGATTGGAAACCTCCAGTCGCTGGACCCCACACAGTTCGGCTTTGTCAAGGGCAGATCATGCCTCCTGAACCTGGTGGATTTATTTGAGACAGTTACTCAGGCTATAGATAAGGGAAAGGAGGTACACACGGCTTACCTTGACCTTGCTAAAGCATTTGACACCATTCCCCATTCAGGTATTATTGATAAGCTCACCAGCCTGAGCATAAACCCTTATGTCACAAGATGGATTGCAAACTGGCTCTCAGACAGATCCCATAAAGTAAGAGTAGTGGGATCTATGTCCGAATCCAGACCAGTAATGAGTGGTGTGCCTCAGGGCTCTGTCCTGGGGCCCCACCTGTTTGGCATATACTTCTCAGAAGTACAGGCAAGCACGGAAGGGCTGTGGCTGACTAAGTTTGTGGACGACTGCAAACTGGGTGCTATAATAGAGTCTCCGGCCGACATGGAGATCCTCCAGAAGGGCCTAAATGAGACTGATACATGGTGTCAAAGCCATGGTCTCAAGCTAAATGCAAAAAAATGCGTAGTAATCCCCTTTGGAAAAAACAGAGTACCCGCAAACTACAACATAGGAGGTAATCCCCTGAAATCTGAAGAAGAAATAAGGGATCTAGGGACCCAAGTAGATAGTCAGCTTTCCTTTGATAACCATATTGCCAAAGTGGTTAGAAAATCCTTCTATGTGACCCATCTGATCACGAAAGGGTTCGCATCAAGATCTAAGGATGTAATGGTGTCCCTCTACTCTTCCCTCATCAGACCCATTATTGAGTACACTGCAGCAATTGGAATGTACCTGGCTAGACATCTCCAGCAGCTGGAGAGACCACAAAGGTACCTAACCAAGAGGATTACTGGCCTCAAACAGTTGCCCTATGCAGCATGATTGAAAAAGCTAAGACTGTTCTCTGTTGCATACCGCTTTGTCAGAGGCGTACTTTGTCTAACGTACAAAGCCATGTCCAACCCACAATTGTTGAACATGCTCCATCTTAGCAAAACCAAATCTACTCGAGCTACACGCTCTAGGGATATAAACCTCAACACAACAATGAATAGAACATGCTGGAGGGATAGATTCCCTTTGCAGAGACTTCCTTTACTATGGAACAGGGTCCCGATCTACATAAGACAGAGCCCCTCACTATCACTCTTCAAGAGGAACCTTGATGAGTGGATGGGTAACAGAAAGTTCACACCGGGGATCACACCAACAGCACTACTAGATAGGGGCCAAGGGTAATAGGTGCTAGTACAAGGGTCTAGGGAACTACTAAATGGGCGGTGAATACCGCACAACGTGGCTGGGCTAATATATGCCTTCGGGCAGATAGACCAGTACCAACCTATGAACCTATAAGCCAAAGAATTTGGCAGCTTAGTACAAGAATAAGCACAACATGGTGTTATCACCTTCAGTACATGCACTATTTCTCTGCATGTGTGGTATTTATTTCTAATAACTGTACATCAACTGAATTATGCATGAATTAAATTAAGCCAGAAATCTATGCAGAGCATTATTGCAATAAGCAACATTTGGTTTTGTAATGATCAATACAATTTTCTCACTAGGTATGGTAATTCTCTATGTGATTTACATGTTGTGAGCTGTGCATGAGTTACACATGACTTACAATTAATCAAGTAAAGACTGCAGCTTACTGCAAAATTTTTTCTTGATTACATTTTTTTTGCTGTCTGGGTAAGTACCGGTAGGATATTGGCCTCTTTTCAGTTGAGACCTGATGTATTTATACTAGGAAATTTCATCCATGTATTTGGGGAACAATCCCTACACCTTTTGATAGGAGCCATAACATCTTTTTCATCCAGCTGAGCTACCAGTGACTCAAGCAGAAGGAAGGCTGGTTAAAAATCTCATCCAAAACATGGTATAACTCTTAGTCAGCATATTATGCTTTCACTACCGGTGATATGCTGTAATCAATGCACATTGGAAAGTTATGTATTAGCTACCCTTGATTTACAATTAAGCCAGTAAGGACTGCTGCTGGTAACAGTAATGAGTACTTCACAGTATTATAACTCATTTGCTACCTGCACTTTTTAGTAAAGGATGCACAAGAGTGAGTTATGTACAAGTCATGCATAAGTTACACATTAGTTTGCTAATAGGCAAGTTAGGACTGAAGATCATTAAAATAATGAGAACAGCATATTGTGTCTCTCTCACTACACATTCTACATTCTAATGAGACAAAAGAGTAACATTTGAATGACCTGAGAGTTACACAGCATTTAGAGAAGAATAACACAACCGGTATACAAGAGATACACAAGACTTACACTGGAGTTACAATTAAATCAATGACATCTGCAGTGCATTAAAATAAGCACAACATGGAGTTGCAACTGTCTGTACATGCACTATGGTCTCATAAAGTGTGGTATTTCTGTAATTAAACTACATTTAATGAGTTATGGATGAGTTATTCAAGATCTGGGGAAGACTGCAGCTAATTACAATAATGGCCAAAATATGCTGCTGTTACTGTCAGTACATGTACAGTGCCAGTGTCAGGAAGTTTGGTATTTTTGTAATGGAGTGTCATTCAGTGAGTTTTGCAGGACTTAAAATTAAGCCAATGAAAACTGCAACTTATTAAAATTAATGATGCAGTATTGTGTTTTAACTCTCAGTAAATGTAGTGTTTTCAAAGTAATTGTGATATTTCTGTAAGGGGTGTTCATTCTTTGAGTTATGCATTCAGGAATGCAGGAGTTACACAGGACCTACAATTAAGCCAATGAATACTGTATCTCATTACAATATTGACAACATTATGCTGTAACTCTAAGTACATGTATTATGTTTTCAGTAATTGTGGTATGTCTGTAGGGATGTACGCTTAGTCAATTATACATAACTTATTATTAAGCTAATGAAGCTTCAGCTCATTACAAAACTGAGTGCAACATATTCTACCTCTCAGCACATGTATTATATTCTCACTCAGTGTGATATTTTAATATGGAATGCATATTTAGTGAGGTACACATTGTGCTACCATTAGTCCAGTGAAGACTACAGCTTATTATAATAATGGTTTTAAAAAGGGGTTGTAATCCTCAGCACACATACTATGTTCTCACTAAGTGCTATTGCTGTATGGGGTATACATTAAGAGAGTTACACATACGCAACACATATGTTACATTCACTAACAATCAAGCGACTGAAAAAAATAGCTAATTGAATAAAGAGAAAAAATGTGTTATATGTCTCCATACATGCAGTATGCTATCAGAAAGTGTGGTATTTCTGTACAATATGAAGATATACTGATTTGCATGAGTTACCCCTAATCTACACATGTTTCAAAGCAGTTACACAGAAGTTCTGCACCACTTACATGGTAGTAAGCATCACTTATTGAAGAGTTATACTTGAGTTACCCAAGACTTATGGAAGAGAATGTGCAGAATGCAGTTTGTTGCAATAATGGGCACAACATGGTTTTGTAATGCTCAGTCTCACTACTTTCTGGTATTTCAGCAAGAGATGTATGTACAGTGAGTTGCACACATGTTACACATCAGTTACACTTGGGCAAATGATGACCAGCTCATTCCACTAATGAGCATAACATGGTGTTGCAGCCTTGAGTATGCTTTCTGTGTTCTAACTGCACAGAAGGTACACAGGAGTTACTCAGGAGTTAAATTAGAAACTCGCAAGACTACTACTGGAGTTACTCAAAAGATCCACAAGAGTTACACTGGAATTAAAAGTAAGTTACTGACATATATGGCTCATTACAGTAATGAGCACAGCAACGTGTTGTAACTTTCAGTACATGTACATTATCCCCACTAAGTGTGGTATTTCTGTAATGGAAGTACAATTAATGTGTTATGGGTGAGTTACAGAAGAACTAATCAAAGCAACAGCTCATTAGAATAATGGGCAGACCATGGAGTTATTACTGTAACAAAACTCACAATGCCTATAATTGGTTGGGTAATTCTTTTGGGGAAGTAGGTTTCATGAGTTACACACAAGTTTCACACAACATTAAATTAGACCAGTAAAAACTGCAAGTCTTTACAATCAAAAGCACAACATTCTGTTTTAAAAAACAGTAAGTCTCATGTCTTCACAACTTTGTTTATTATGTAACTGATGTAGATTTAGAGAGATACAGATAGAGTTATGCAGAAGTTAAATTTAAGCCAAAAATTCTGCAGTTCATTACAAGAATGAGTACACCATGTTGTTGTCACCCTCAGTACATGCACTATGTTCTCTGAATGTGTGGTATTTTTTCTAACAGACGTACATTTAGTGAATCATGCATGAATTACAAATAAGCCAGAGATCCCTGTAGATCATTACTATAATAAGCACTGCAATGGTTTTGTAGCACCCAATACAGTTTTCTCACTTGGTGTGCTATTTCTGTATAGAATGTACATTTTTGTGAACTATGCATGACTTACACATGACTTACAATTAAGCAATTAAACACTGCAGCTTACTGCAATAATTTTTTCATGATTTTATTTATCCTTTGCTGACAGGATTAGTCCCAGTAGGCTAGTGGCCTCTTTTCAGTGGAGACATGAAGTGATATTTAAACTTTTAGGAAAAGTTTGGTCATTACTGACACTGCAGGGCAGCATAAATGCTAGAGCCATTCTTAATTTATCTACATTAGAATTGTCCTCTACAGGCTGTTCTTTGCTTAAAGAGGGACTTCAATTTATTCCCGCAGAGTGTGACTCAACTGTAGATGCTTTAACTGATTTGAAACTTTTAACTAGAACTCTAGTTTATATTTAAAACTCATATTTAAAGATACTGCCTATGTTAAAATACTTAAGAGATCAAGTACTTTTGTACCGGTTAGTACACCTGTCCTTACAACTTTCCATGATGTATGTGAAAAGCAGTTATGTGAGTTTTATGCACAATCTAAGTATAACAAAAATATAATCTAACAAAAGAAGAATTTGATTCTTTATTGAAATTACAAAATAATCCTGACATTGTAATTAAGCAAGCAGATAAAGGTGGAGCGATTGTTATTCTAGATAAAACAAAATATCTGCAATATATGAATGATTTTTTAAGTGACGAGACTACTTTCAAAAGAATCAGTGCTAATGCTCTTAACACTGTTACATACAACATTAATTCTTGGGTAAATGAATTGCAGTTATTGAATGATATTACTTTAAATGTCTACAATTGTTTAAATGTTATTCGGTTCAGTACCAGAACCAATGGGGAAATGAACATTGTTAAGAATAATTGGGGCATTTTCTAGATTTAGAAAAGTATATTGGAAGTAGTCTGCATTTTGCTTTTAGAAAAAGCAGAAATCTGAATCAATGGCTTTGTTATAAGGAAGTCAGTACCCTGTAAAGGTCAGTAAAAACTAATAAGAAAGGCACTGTCCCATGCCAGAGTTGTGTAAATTGTAAATATAATTTACAAAGTACTGAGTTTATTCACCCAGTCTGTAACAGAAAGTATCAATTTTGTTGTTTCGCTACTTGTAATACAACTAATGTTGTTTACTTAGCAACGTGTTCCGTATATTCTGCCTTCTATTTTGGTAAGTGCAGCAAATAATTAAAAGAAAGTATAAAGGAGTATGTTTCAGATATTAAATGTAATGTATCCACTAGTTCTCTTGCAAAACATCGTTTTGAAAATGTTTAAAACACATTTTTAACTTTAGAGTCATTCAGAAGATGCTGTCAACCTTAAGGGGTGGGGAACTGAATAATAAGTTAGAAATTGTTGAATATGATTGGATATTGAGACTTGAAGCAGATAGGCTTCCTGGAATAAATGCTACAATTAGCATTAAGCTGGTTTTAAAACAAACAAATGAAACTTTAGATTTATTGTTTTTATAGGATTATGAAATGACTGCTTTACTCTGAATAAGCTGTTTTTCATGGTGTTTGATGTATGCATTTTAAATTTTATCTCACTAATTATTCATGTTTTCTGATTGGTTTTGCTTTGTAATGTGCTTTATATAAATTTATTGGATCCTAATTTTTTTTTATTACACACTGAGGAAGAGATATTTTCCGAAAGCTTTGCAACTTTACTTCTGTTGGATTAATGCCATTTTTACTTGTATCTCTGGCTTTGTAACTCCGTTTTTTTTACAAGTGGTTCTTTTCATTGTACCTTTGACTATGCTAGTGTGGTTGCATGTTCATTTGTGTGGTATACAAGAAATAATGTCCAGGGGTATGGGGTGGCCTGGAAGGTACCACTTCCAGGGGTATTGGATGGACTAGAAGGAACCACTTCTAGAGATATGGGGTGGAGCTGAAAGCACCAAATCTAAAGGTATGAGGTGGACCAGAAGGCACCACTTCCAGGGATGCAGAATGAACCAGTTACATTAGGGAAGATGGAAGGGACCTTTTTAGAGGTGTCAGAAGTAATGACTTCCTAGGAAAGGGGCCAGAAAAAACATTCCTAGTTGTCGAGCAAGGAGGCTGGGAGGAATCACTTTCAGATGTCTGGGAACTGCAGGGAACCACTTCCAAGGCTATGGGGACCAGAACAAACCACTTCTAAGTGTGCTAGAATGAACCATTTCGAGGTGTGTAGGGTTACCAGAAGTAATCATGTCTGCTAGTGCAGTAAAGGGGCCATTCTGCTGTCTGACAATGTCCCTTTTTCCCTTCCAGGATTGAGCAATGGTATCATCCCATTGCACTCCCTCCTTCTGCTGATTACTGTGTGTGTGTGTAGGGGTGGGGTTGTTAGCACCATGAAGTAAAAATCTTTGAACTACCATTGCTGGCCCCTCTTGGCAGACTCCTTCCAACACATGAGGCACTAAATGGTTCAGTTGGCTAAAGGGGATAATAAGTGGCAAGCAGCACCAAAAATCAGAATTGTTTGCTCTGTTGAAGACTTTAATTTTATCTCCTGTGCTGTTGTGTATCATGTGGTAGTGAAACTTTTGCCAAATAATGCAACCATTACTGCCAATGTGACGGGAACTCATGCCAGAAAAGTAAGACTGGTGGTGAGGTCTGTCTGGCAGAAAGACAGAAAGTTATTGGGTTGTACATAGAGCAACAGAATATACAGTGCACTCATATGTCTGTCAATGGGTATCAAAAGAGGTTAATAGAAGATTGTAATGTCTATTATATTAAAGAAAATATGCATTTTGTTACAGATATACAACAGAGTATACAATTTTGTAAAATTAATCAGCATGTCTATATATGTAAGTAAATGCAAGCTCAAATCACACAAAAAGGGCAAAAACAGACAAAATCATATGAAGATGTGAGTGATAGTATTATTAAATAACCAGGTTTGAAATAAAAATAGGAATTACAATGGAAATCTGCATAGAAACACTGTTACCAGTAGCTATTAAGATCTACATTCCCTGTAAGGATGGAGACAAGATTAAGGCTTCCCAATATGCAGACGGTGTTTACCTGGAGGTGAAGGTTAGGTCATGTAGAAGTACACTCACATCAAGCATGATGGGCAAGGCCACAAGGAAGAATTTTAAGTGATGAGACTGGAGGCCAACCTAATGGAAAGATGATAGTGATACAGCATATTTTACATGGCATGACAAGATTAAAGACATGCAGTTGTTTCATCATCACCCATATTGGCCAAGTGGTTCATTATACATGCAACATATTACAGATCCATCCATGCACATTTACAACAATGCACATTCACAGGACAATATATTCTTCTACATCAGGCCCATGTTTCGGGGTAATGGCTGTTACGTGAAAATCATGCACTTTTTCCAAGTGGAGGTGTTCCTTAGCTCTGTTAAGTGAGCACCATTTTCATTTTATGGAATCCTTACTTGTTCAGAAAAATTGAACATTTTGGATTGAGAAATTTGTACCCATTGGCTATTCAAAAAATAAGGAGCTGGTCTGTTCACAGGAAATCAAGAAAACATGAGACAATGCATCAGCATTTTACACGTCTTAAGCTTTCATATCTCAGCTCACATGTGAGTGAGGTGGTGTTAAACATACGCATTTGAAAAGTGCTAAGAACAAGACTATATGTCATTACAAAAACAGGTGGTGGTTGTGGAAATTATATGCTGTTAAATTACCTATAATTGAACAAATTTCTGAAAGTCAAAGCTACTGATGGAGCAGAACTGGATCTACTTCACAAAAAAAAAAAAAGAAAGATTAAGGGGACTGTGGAACAATCTGTTATCTGTTGTATAATAAAAACTTTTGCAGCCTTGCACCATTAGCCAAGAATGAAGGCCTGAATGTGATCAATACTATTAACTGCCCCTGCACTGTTGGAGCTGGGGTTTGCAAGATATCTCCTCCAGGGGGTAAGGGGGGCCAGAAGTTATTAATTTTATACCCTCTGGTGCCATTTACTACATGGTAGTGGAAGACATCCTGCCAGATGATGCAACCATGTAAATGGGGATGGGTAGTAACAATGTCCTGTGGTCTGAAGACAGGGTAGCTCTGCTAGATGATTATGTCACTGCTAGAAGTGAGTAAGGCTTTCAGCCCTTTGCATCCCTTTCTGCTGCTTATGCTGTGTGTGGGGAATTTAGGTCCACAAAGCAAAGATTCTCAAGTCACTTCTTGTCAGACTCTGACAGGAAGGAACCACGTCTGGGGTGTGGGGGAGACTGTATGCAAATATTTGCAGGAGTATGGGAGAAGACCAGAAGGAAGGAAGTTGTGTGGATTGTAAGAAACCATTTATAGAAGTGCAAGAACATGAAGGAAACACTTCCAGGTGTGCCAGTGGGACTGGAATGAACATCAAGGGGTGCAGAGGAACCACTTCCTTTTCATCCTCCACTTACCCCTTGAAGTGGATCTACCTCTCCCCATGCACCTCTAGAACTACTTCCAGGGCTGAGGTGGGAATGTGTGCTAACCCACTTCTGGGCATGCTGGAGGAGCAGGAACCACTTTCACAGGTGACAGAAGGAACCACTTCCAGGGGTACAATTGGCCAGAAGGAAACACTTTCAGTTAGCTAGGAAAGGGGCAATTCTGTTAGATAACAATATCCCCTTGCAGAAGTTAGCAGTACTGTCAACCAGGTAGATTCCCTTTGTCTGCTGATTAGAGTATGTGGAGATAGAGCCATAAAGGAAATACCCCCAAAACTACCTCAATTAATTTATCAATCAATCAATCAATCAATCAATCAATCAATCAATCAATCAATCAATCAAGCAATCGGTAATCTCATGCATGTGTGATTAGAGTAAAATAGCCTCAAACTTTTCCAAATGCCCTCTTGGCATACTCTCTCAGAAGGAGCAACATCTATGCTGGAAGGAACCAATTCCATGGGAACTGGATCAAACCAAAAATGGAAGGAACCAGTTCTAGTGACATGGGGGATCAGAAGGAAACACTTAGAGGCTTGTAGAGGTACCAGAAGGAACTACTTTGATGTATGTTGGGGAACCAAAATTAATCAATTCCAAGGCTATTATGGGAGGAGGGACCAAAATGAATTACTTCTGTGGTGCAGAGGAGAGGGAAGAACCACTTCCACAGGTGAGTGGGGACCAGAAGGAGCCATTTCCAGGAGTGTAGGTAGCCAAAAGGAACTACTTAAATTTGTCTAGGAGAGTATTCTGAAGGAACCACTTCCAGTTATGCAGGAAAGGTGCAGTTCTGCTCACTACAGTGTCCCTTGCAGAAGTGAGCAGTGCTGTCAACACAGTGGATTCCCTTTGTGTGCCAATTAGAGTGTGCGGAGATTAGACCCCTAAAGGAAATACCCCCAAACTACTCCAATTGCCCTCTTGACATATTCTCATCAGAAGGAATCACTTTGAGGTGTACCAGAGGGAACCAATTCCATGAGTAACAGAAGGAACCATTTTCATGCATGCTGGGAGAAACCACTTACATGTATGCAGGGGTGCCAGAAGGAACTAGTTCCAATAGTGCGGGGAAGGGACCATTCTGCTGACTGACAATATCCCTTGCAGAAGTGAGCAGTGTTGTCAACCCAGGCAGTAGTGGTTAAAAAAAAACAAAAAACAAAACAAAACAAAAAAAAATGCTTGCTCTGTTTAATACCATGTGATGCAATGTATTAGATGGTAGTGGAAGAAGTCATGCACAATAATGCAGCCATTACTGCCAAGGGGGCAGGAGGTCATACCGGAAAAGCAAGTCTGGTGATGGGGCCTTTTTGGCTGCAAGTTATTGGGTTGCACATACCATAATATAATGTGTTGCGCACTTGGATGTCTGTTCATCAGAGGAGTAAAAGGAGGTCAGTAGAAACTTGTAATGCTTATTACATTAAAAAATATATACATTCCTTTACATATATGCAACAGGGTATAAGAGTTAGCTATACCTGTATACATAAGTAAATGTAAGATCAAATTACCCAAAAAAAGAGCCAAAAATAGTCAATATATGAAGAGGTGATAGTACCATTAAATAACAAACTATGAAAAAGGTTCAAGGGAATTACAATTGAAAGCTAAATGGAAACACTGTTGCGAGTAGCTATTTAGTTCTAGAAAGATTTTAAGGATGGAGACAGTTTAATGACTTGCTAATATGCAGACAGTATTTAACAGAAGATGACATTTTGGTCATAGAAAATAATAGCACATTGTGAGTGCCCACAAACATGGTGGGCAAGGCTACAAGGGAGAAATCTAAGAGGTGAGAAACATCTTCCCTTAAGATAGCGGGGGCCAAATTGGGAGAAAGATAATAGACATACAGCATATTTTACATGACATGACTAAAGGCATGAAGCAGTTTCATTGTCACTCATCTTGGCTATGTGGTTAATTATTAGACATTGAACACATTTTACAGAACCATCCATGCACAATTCCCACACTATGGATTTACAAGACAATATTCTTCCACATATAAAAGAATAGGTTTCAAAGTCATTGCTCTGGTTTGAAGATCATGCACCTTTTCCCAGAGGATGCATTCCTTATCACTTACAGCAACTTGAGAGACCTCAGAGATTTTGAACCAAGAAAATTCAGGGTCTCCAGCACATGTCATACACTGACAGACTGAAGTCACTGTCACTGTACTCAGTAGCATACAGACTACTTTGAGGAAACTTGTGCCTGGCTTACAGAGCAATTTCTGATCCAAACCTAATGGAAAAGTTGCACATCTGCAAGTCAAATGGGACAAGGGTAACCTGCTCCAGGGACCTTAACCTGGCCTGTGACATAAATAGGACCTGCTGAAGAGACAGGCATGTCTCTCAGAGGATGCCACTCCTCTGGAATAGGTTATCAGTTCACATCAAACAAGGCCCTTCTATGACCCTGTTTAAGCATAGCCTAGATAACTGGATGGGAAACCTAAATTCCTGCCAGGGATTTCACCTATGCCCCTCCTAGATATGGGCAGTCTTTGCTAACTAAGATCTCGAGTTTAGACAAGATCCTTTATATTGGGTTTCTCCAGTATTATACTGGGTGCACATTGCTAGGCTTATAAAGACCTTCAGGTTAATAGCCCAGTAACCACCTGTGAACCTATAAGACAATGTGATTGCCATTTTACAGGTCTCAAACCTTCACATCTCATGTATGAGTGAGAAAATAAGCATGCACATTACAAAATTCTGAGAACAAGATTATAAAGCACATTCCTACAACACGTATTGGCCATGGGAACTAAATGTTGTGAAATCTACCTAGAATGAAATACATGGGTGCATCTCAACACACACACACACACACACACACACACACACACACACACACACACACACACTGGATTATGCGGAATGCTCCGCATTCGACCATAAGCAAAACCACTGTTCTGCATTGAAGAGCTTTGGCTCCACTACACAACTTTTGATTGGTTTGTATACCACAATTACTGCCAACCAGCATCATGGTATACAAACCAATCAAATAGCTACTCTGCTGTTCCACACTGAACAGCGTTGGCTGTGCTGCACAGTTTTTGATTGGCTCATATTCTGTAATTACAGCCAATCGCTATTGTGGTATAAGAACCAATCAAATATCTGTTCCTGACAACAGGAGGCAATGAGAGCTCCCAAGTATGTGACCATTCATGTACCAGGAAAGGTTGTGGAAAACTGTGTTTAAAGAGAGGGAGAGAAAATAAAATAGAAGGAAAACAGTACCAAAGTAAATAACTGCAATACCAGCAGTTAAAAGGAATCATTTTAACTGCTGTTATTGCAGTTATTTACTTTGGTACTGTTTTACATCTATTTTATTTGTACCCGCTCTTTAAATGCATACCAAACATAATGTTGTGATAAAGCTACAAAAATATTGGTGTTATAAACTTAGCAAGTTGCTAGAATAACAGGTTTTGTGTTACCATACATGATCTGAAGGATATGATGCCTGAAAATTATCTATTATTTCACTCCTCTGTGATTTGCCAGAAACTACAGATTTTATGAGGAACAGACCAAAAATATGAGGCAAAAATTTGGGCATTCTGCAAAATTCCGGGCAGTTGAGAGGGTATGATGTGTGTATGTGTGTGTGTGTGTGTGTGTGTGTGTGTGTGTGTGTGTGTGTGTGTGTGTGTGTGTTTGTCATAGCTCTCAACCTCTTAGCACAAGAAATCTGAGGATAGCCTTAATTAATGGGGGAACAAAGGCCCAAAAAGGAACCAATTTTAAATATTGCCCTTATAAACTTCAAATGTTGCCAGAATAACAGGCTTTGTGTCACCATACATGTTCTGAAGGATATATCTGAAACTCAAATTTCTGTCATTACCTAATTATTTCATTCCTGACTGCCAGAAAACCACATATTTTATGAGGAACAGACCAAAAATATGAGGCAAAAATTTGGGCATTCTGCAAAATTCCGGGCAGTTGAGAGGGTATGACGTGTGTGTGTGTGTGTGTGTGTGTGTGTGTGTGTGTGTGTGTGTGTGTGTGTGTGTGTGTGTGTGTGTGTGTGCGCACATGTTTATTTTGGTTGAAAGGCCATGGCCATGGTTAAGGTACACTTTTCGCACAGTGAGAAAATAGGGTGTTCCACATTTTTGTTTGTCACACATTGCTATGGTCTGTGTTCCATACTGGCCTCTTAGCAGGTTGAGACCTATCTCACACACACACACACACACACACACACACACACACACACACACACACACACACACACACACACAAACACTGAAGTAGGAAGGGAACTCTGGGACAACCTGTTCCCTGTTCTAGGGAAAAAAAAAAACTTTTGCAGCATTGCACAATTGCTCAAGAATGAAGCTCTGACTGAGACCAAGGTGACCAGCTTTAATTAATTTTCCCTGCACTGTTGGAGCCAAGTGGCTGGGGAGGTACCACCTCTGGGGGTGGGGTGAGTGGGAGACCAGCAGGATGTTACTAATTTTATCCCTCTGATGTCATCTTCTACTGACATCTAATAGAAGAACTGCCGGATAATGCAACCATTACTGTCATTGGGCAGGGCAACAACCATATCCAGTGACTGATGAAGGGGCAGCTCTGTTAGCGGTCTATGTTCCTGACATAAATGAGCAATGCTTTGCAGTACTTTCAGGCATTTTCATCTCCTCTTCTACTGCTTATGGTAGTATGTATGGTGCACTTAGGTCCCTAAAGCAAAATCCCTTAAACAACTCCTGATGTCCTTTCCAAGGGGGTGGCCCTGACCAGAAGGATCCAGAGGAGGAAGAACAGAAGGAACTATTTCCAATGTTTAGGAAAAGATCAATAGGTCTGGAAGGAACCACTTCCAGTCATCCAGGAAAGGGGCTGTTCTACTAGGTGGCAACATGCCTTTCAGAAGTCATCAGTGCTGACAACCTTGTGAATGCCTTTTGTCTGCTGATTAGATTGATATATGTGGAGATTAGAGCCATAAAAAAATGCCCTTAAACTGTCCCAGTCACCTTCTTGGTTTACTCTTGTCAGAACAAACCACTTCTAGGTGTGCTGCGGGGAACCAATTCCATAGGTTCGGGGTTATGAAAAGAACCACCTCCAATGGTGCAGGGGAGGGGAATTTCAGCTGTCTATGTTCCTTGCAGAAGTGAGCACTGCTGTCAGCCCAGTGCACTTCCTTCTACTGTTTAAAATGCGTGGGAAGTTAAGGGTCATAAAGAAAAAACTTTTGAACTAACCCTGATGGCCCCTCTAGGCAGACTCACACCCTCACAAGAGAGGAAATGGTTCAGTTGGGTGAAGAGGCCAATAAGGAGCAGTCAGCACTGGCAAAAAGCAAAAAAGTTTGGTCTGTTGAAGAATAATTTTATCCCCTAAGCTGCCATGTATTAAACGATAGTGAAATAAGTCATGCCAGATAATACAGCCCTTACTGCCAATGGGGCAAGAGGTCATGCCAGAAAAGCAAGAGTGGTGATAATGCCTATTTAGCAGTATGGCACAAAGTTATTGACCTACACATACCACAACAAAATGTGGAGCTCACTCAGATGTCTAATCAACAGGGTAGCAAGCGAGGCCAGGTCAGCACAAATATGTAGAACCTATTATATTAAAGATAATATGCATTTTTTACAGATATGTGACAGGATATAAGATTTGCAAAATCAAGAGGCATGTCTGCAAACATAAGGAATAAAATCACCCAAGGAAATAAAGAAGAGTTTATGAAGAAATGAGGGATAGTACCATTAGATAACTAGCTGTGAAAGAAAATTAGAAAGAAAGTAGAATGGAAAGCTGCATAGAAACACTGTTGCCAGTAGCTAAAGGACAATGGAAAGCTGCAAAGAAACACTGTTGCCAGTAGCTAAAGGACAATGGAAAGCTGCAAAGAAACACTGTTGCCAGTAGCTAAAGGACAATGGAAAGCTGCATAGAAACACTGTTGCCAGTAGCTAAAGGACAATGGAAAGCTGCATAGAAACACTGTTGCCAGTAGCTAAAGGACAATGGAAAGCTGCATAGAAACACTGTTGCCAGTAGCTAAAGGACAATGGAAAGCTGCAAAGAAACACTGTTGCCAGTAGCTAAAGGACAATGGAAAGCTGCATAGAAACACTGTTGCCAGTAGCTAAAGGACAATGGAAAGCTGCATAGAAACACTGTTGCCAGTAGCTAAAGGACAATGGAAAGCTGCAAAGAAACACTATTGCCAGTAGCTAAAGGACAATGGAAAGCTGCAAAGAAACACTGTTGCCAGTAGCTAAAGGACAATGGAAAGCTGCATAGAAACACTGTTGCCAGTAGCTAAAGGACAATGGAAAGCTGCATAGAAACACTGTTGCCAGTAGCTAAAGGACAATGGAAAGCTGCATAGAAACACTGTTGCCAGTAGCTAAAGGACAATGGAAAGCTGCAAAGAAACACTGTTGCCAGTAGCTAAAGGACAATGGAAAGCTGCATAGAAACACTGTTGCCAGTAGCTAAAGGACAATGGAAAGCTGCATAGAAACACTGTTGCCAGTAGCTAAAGGACAATGGAAAGCTGCATAGAAACACTGTTGCCAGTAGCTAAAGGACAATGGAAAGCTGTGTAGAAACAGTGCTGCCAGCAGCAATTTAATTCTAGAACCTCTTTAAGGATGGAGACAAGATAAAGGCTTCTAACTATGTTGGGAATGACAGTCCAGCATGGATACCTCCAACAAGCAAGGTGGGCAAGGCTGCAATGGAGAACTAGGTGGTGACAAACATATTTCCTGAAGAGAGTGGAGGTCAAACTAGGGGGAAAGATGACAGATATCAGCATATTTTATATATCATGACTCAAGACATGCAGCTATTTTATCGTCACTTCTCTTTGCTATGTGGTTTAGTAGACATGCAATGCATTTTACAGAACCCTCCATGCACAATTCCTGCACTGCACATTTGGGGGATAGTACATTCATTGATATTTAACCTACCTTTCAAGGCCATGGCTGTTGTATGAAAATCCTGCACTTTTTCATAGAAGCAGTGTTCCTTATCTCTGTCAAGGGAGCTCCATTTTCATTTTATGGAATCTGTACATTCATAGGTTGGTACTAGGCTATCGGCCCTAGGGCCTATGCAAGCCTAGCCATAACAATTCCCAATTCCCCGGATATTTCTTCCCACAATACTTACTTCTCTGGGCCCCTGTCTAGCAGGGTGGCTGGCATGATCCCAGGGGTGAATTTCCTATCTCCCATCCAATCATCAAGGTTTCTTTTGAAGTGGGCCAATGAGGTGCTCTGCTTGACATGTATGGGCAGTCTATTCCAGAGTATGGGGAGTCTCTGGGTCAGGAACCTATCCCTCCAGCATGTTTTGTTGATTGTGATGACAAGGTTTAGATCCCTGGAGCGTGTGGCTCTGAGGGATTGGGATTTCTTTAAGTGTAGCATGCCCAACAGCTCTGGGTTTGACATGGCCTTGTATGTTAAGCAGAGATCACCTCTGAGTAGATCATATGCGACAGAGTATAGCTGGAGTTTCTTTAGACGGTCAGCATATGGCATCTGCTTTAGGCATGTGATTCTTTTAGTGAGGTATTTCTGTGGCCTTTCCAGCTGTTGCAGATGTCTTGTGAGGTACATACCAAATGGGGCATTATAGTCTATAATGGGTCTAATGAGGGATGAGTACAGTGGGACAATGACCTCCTTTTTTCTGGATGAAAAGCCCTTCGTGATGAGGTGTGCCACATAGAAGGATTTCCTGACTGTTGTGGCGATGTGGTTATCGAAAGTGAGACCACTGTCTACCTGTTTCCCTAAGTCTCTCATCACACTTTCAATGTTTAGCATCCTGCCGCCTATGTGGTAATTCATGGGTACATGTTTTTTTCCAAAGGGGATAACTATACAATTCTTGGCATTAAGCTTGAGCCCATGGCTCTGGCACCAGGCATCTGTTTCTGTAAGGCCTTTTTGTAGAATATCCACATAATTTGGGGATTCAGTAATGGCTCCCAGTTTGCAGTCATCTGCAAACTTTGTTAGCCAGAGTCCCTTAGTGCTGGCCTGTACTTCAGAGAAGTAGATGCCAAACAAGAGTGGTTCCAGGACTGAACCCTGAAGTACTCCACTTGTCACTTGTCTGGAGGTGGATTTGGAGTCGGCTACTTTTACAGTCTGGGTTCTGTCGGTAAGCCAGTTGGCAACTGGAGTGACATAGGGATTTATGCCCAGCTTAGTAAGTTTATCTATGATTCCAGAGTGGGAGATGGTGTCGAAGGCCTTGGCGAGGTCCATATAGGCTGTATGGACCACCTTACCCTCGTCCACAGCTCTGGAGACTGATTTGAAGAAGTCAATCAGATTCAGGAGACAAGAGCGGCCCTTCACAAATCCATTCTGGGTGGGGTCCAGTGTTTGAAGGTTGCCAATGTCTTTGTTTATAAGTTCCATGATAATGCATTCCATGCCCTTGCAGATCAGGCTTGTCAGACTGATGGGATGGTAGTTCCCAGGATCCAAGGCGGATCCTCCCTTGTGGAGTGGGATAACTGTAGCTGTGCGCCACTCAGCGGGCATGAAGCCTGAGGTGTGGCTATGATTAAACATGACACTTAGGTGAGGTGCCAGTTCATTTTGTAGTTCATGTAGTACACAGCCTGGGATGTCATCGGTCCCATGGATGCTGTATTCTTAGCTTTGGAGAGTGCGGTTTCTACCTGTGTGGCCATGATTATCGGAATTTGACAATCTTTTGATATTGAGATGGGCCCTTTAGGGGGTGAGAGGGGGGTGAAGTTGGCATTAAATTGATCTGCTAGGATATTGGCAATATCCTTGGGATCAGTATATTTAATGCCATTCTGTTTTAGCTCAGAGCAGATCTGAGCATTGCCATTTAGATTCTTGACATAACTATAGAATGCCTTGTGGTTGTCTTTGGAATATTTGGCAATTTTGTTTTCATAACTAGCTTTTGAGGATTTTATAAGGGATCTCAGCTTCTTACTGAGGCTGGTGAGGGAGTTTTTTGCATCCTGGGATTTTCCTCTTTTCTGCAACAGTTTCTTCCTTCTGTTGTATAGTTTGTTTATAGCAGGGAACCACCAGATTGGCTTCCTTTTTTTGGAGAAAAGCATCTTGGTTCTATTTGGGATGGCATGATTCATGCACGAGTGGATGTGCTCATACAGTGCCTTAGTGTAGGATTCTGCAGTCGAACTTCCAGAACCCATCTGTGTGGGTGTTGTGAAATTTGTCACTTCTGACTTCAGTAGCATGAAGTTAGCTTTGGAGAAGTTTTTTAAGGAGGTTTCCTTACTGGGGGGGTGGTGGGATGTGGATGTCAAAGGTGATTTGCTTATGGTCGGACCTGATCAATGACGGGGTGACCACTGGTGTGGAGCATCTATCTCCCATGTTGGTAATGACCAGGTCTAGGATACTGGCTCCCCTGGTGGGACAATGGATTAGTTGATCCAGGGAGATGGAATTTATGAATTCCACGAACCGTTGGGAAAAGGAATTGGTACCCGAGTAGTTTTCCCAATTAATGGCAGGGTAGTTGAAATCACCCAGTATAAGGGTGTTTGGTTGTATCTTAATATTTTCCAGTATGTTTAGAAAGGTGTAGTGAGAATCTTGGGGCATGGTGGGGGATCTGTAGCAAGCTACAATTTGGATTGCAGTCTTTCCTAGTGTTAGTTGCACCTGGAGAATTTCAGATGCATTGTGTTGGGCAACTAGCCTGAAGGTGTGAATATCCTTGGTGAATATGGACACTCCTCCACCTTTAGTGTTTTGGTCTTGGTTTTGTGGCCGAAAAGTGTGGTAAGAATTGTAGCCTGGTATTGCAGGGGTGCTCTCTGGAGCCTTGAACCAGGTCTCAGTTACTGCACAGATATCAATGTTCTCCATTTTTAGGAGTGCCTTGAGAGAGTGCAGTTTGAGGTTTTGACTTCTAGCATTGAGTAGCATTACCTTCAGATTTTGCATGCTTGTATCTGTTATGGTGGTGGTTTTATCCTTTGAACCTTGCCTAAAAAAGGCACTATAGGGGTGGCAAGAGCTTTAGCCAGTAACCTGAATCCCAGGGGTGACAGGTGCAGATCATCTCTGGCAAAGCATCATGGTTTGTCGGTCATGTCTTCCCAGGCAGACAAACACTGGATCCCCTTTGAATGACACCAGAAGCTTAGCCAATTGTTGAAGTCAATCATTTTGTCCTTATACTGTGGATATCATTCTGGGTGAAGACAGGATGCTACTCAGGGCTAGGGTCATACCTGCCTGGGTCACATGATCCAAGAGCTCTTCCATGTCTCTTTTCATGTAGTCCAGGGAGGTACGTCTCAAGTCATTCACTCCAGCATGGACAATGACAGAGTTGTATTTGTACTTGTTGTGGAGTGACTTGAGTGCATGCGTTATGTGGTGGATCCTGGCACCTGACAGGCATCTGACTGTAATTTTCTCCTTGTTCAGCCTGGTGAATGGGACATCAGTGTGCCTGACTATAGAGTCACCTATGACTAAAGTGTTGGGTACATTGTCTTGCCTTAGGGGCTTTTGTTGGGTGGCACACTGGTGTTGTGAGCTATGTGTCACTTTGGTTGTGACTGGTGTTTGTTTGCTTTTCGGCTTCGAAGGTCCATGTTGCTTGGGCAGGTTAATGTTAAGGGCCTCCGCATATGTGGGTTTAGTGTTGCTATGTGTGGGTGTTGATGGCGTGGGTTTTGAAGGGCTATGAGCTGCTTGAGGTGTAATGCAGGTGTTAACCTTCTCCTCTCAATCTTGGTTGGAGAGAGCTTAGCTTCCAGTTTGGCTATGTAAGTGCATCTCTCGCAGGTTGTAGTGTTGGGTGGTAGGAGTAGAGGATTGTCTGTGTACATGAGGCAGTTGCCGCACTGCCCCAGTATGCCCAGATGCACCAGGTGGACAGGATAAATCACCGGAAGCTGACCCTTGGACATGCCTGTTTAGGTGCTTTTTTGTAAAGTTTAAGAGCTGTTTTCTCTTACCTTTGCAAGGTACTCTGCAATTATAGGCTGTTTAGTGCCTATGATTAATTTCTCCTTATTGACAAGGAGAGCTGAGTGCTTGAATCAGTTTCAGGCTTCCTAGTGCTTTCTTGTAAAGTTTAAGAGCTGTTTTCTCTTACCTTTGCAAGGTACTCTGCAATTATAGGCTGTTTAGTGCCTATAATTAATTTCTCCTTATTGACAAGGAGAGCTGAGTGCCTGAATCAGTTTCAGGCTTCCTAGTGCATTCCAGCAGGTTCTAGAGCAAGTGCTAGTCACAGGGGTTCAGATTTTAGAGCTACTACTGAGAAACCAGCTAGTTCTAAGGGAAAATTTGAAGAGCAGACTTTCTGGCACCTGGAATAGTTTAACTGTAGCCTCGCAGTGCTGCACGATGTGAAAAATGTGCAAACACACGAGTTTTTAAGATAGAAAGTTGAAAGGGATAGAAATCAACCCAAAAAGGGTAATAAAATTACAATTTCAGAGCTGGAAACCACTCCTCTAGCGTTAGATAGGCAGTACAATGCTCACCAGTCCCACTGGTAAGCAGTAGGACTTCCCACTACCACAGCAAGGTCTGGATAGCTCTGAGCACAGAAAATAAAGTCCTGAGAAAAGCAAAGCCTGGGATATGGACTGGCTAGAAAAGGTGGGAAATGAGCAAACAGGATAGTATTTTTTTATTGAAACAGGCTAAACAATGCAATAATACAGTAAATAAACACAGAAAAGGCTAACACACTTGAGTGTGTAGTCCTAAACAGTAAATGCAATTAAAACTCTACAAAATTAGCAATTTAAAACATTTTAAAATTAAGCAAGGCAAGTGCACAACTGAAAAACGATTTAAGAGGCAGTAACACAGCAGAATAAGTAGCTAGTCTACATATACAGAGACGTCTATATATACAGAAAAGCAGCTAAAACACACAAACACTTCAGATGCAGTGCAACCTAGAGCACTTGAGCTGTAGCAATATTAAGGCAATTACAGTTATAATAAATGCTCTAAAATATACTCTATATTTCCAAAATGTTTGAGAAGCACAGTCAGAACCAAGGAGATTCATGCAAAATTTTCTTTTTTTTTTGAAAGGGAAAAAGGAGAAACAGAAGGCCTTATCAAATGTTCTCTCTGTTGTTGTTGTGTCGTTCGGCTTATCCCGGTTAGGGGTCGCCACAGCAGAACTCCGGTCCGCTAATGTTTGGTAGTGGATTTTTACTTGCCGAGTTACCAGCCCTGACGCACAACCTTCAACAAAGGCACGCCCATTCACGCATGCCTCCACACAGAAGACGCTCGAGCTGAGAATCGAACGGGACAACGTTTTGCTGTGAGGCAACAACACTACCGCAGCACCACTAAATGTTCTCTCTGTATTAGGTAGAATGAGCTAATAACACTAGACTGGGAGGAGTGTCCCAGATCAGATTTACAGTAGGGGTGGGCAACTGCAAAGCCACCAAGTATAACAGCAATACACCAACAAGGAGGGTGGGGACAACAATAATTATCCTACAGAGAGTAAGCACTACAGAAAGCCACCAAATGAAAGTTTTTAAACAGATAAAGGAGCAATGAGACTCTACAGAATGCTTTTTTAACTGCAACCAAATCAGTTACCCATGCAGATTAGTTAATAGCAATAAAATACACTCAAAAAATGTGCAGCAGGCAATAAAAAGTGCTATATATAAATTGCTAGAAACAATAATCTGTATATATATATATATATATATATATATATATATATATATATATATATATATATGTATTTTGAAAAGTTGAACACTTTAGATTGAATCATCTTCATCCATTGACTTTTCAAAACATAAGAACTTGGCCTGCTCACAGGAAAGCAAGAAAATGTGAAACAATTCATCAGCATTTTACAGGTTTCGAAGTTTCACATCTTAGCTCACGTGAAAGCAGAGAGATTTCACGTTCATTATACCCATTCAAAATTACTGAAATTAACAGTACATGTCATTCCTAACAGGGCATAGCCATGAAAGCTAAATTCTGTGCAATTTACATATAATTAAACAAACGGGAGGAAGACAAATATTCTACTTCACAAAACACTGAAGATAGAAAAGAGACTCTGGAACAACCTGTTATCAGTCCTAGAATAAAAATTTTTGCACACTTGCACCACTTCTCAAGGATAAAGCCCTAACTGTGATGAAGGTGATCAGATTTAATTAGCTTGCCTGGACTGTAGGAACCAGGTGGGTTGGAAGGTACCACAGCCAGGGGGTGAAGGGTGCCAGAAAGAACACATTACTTTTATCCACTCTACTGTGATCTCTTGGATGGCAGTGGAATAAGTCCTGCCAGATAATGCAGCTATTACCACCAATGGTTTTAGTAGTAAGCCACGGTGGTGCAGCAGTAGCATTGTTGCCTCACAGCAAGAGGTTCTCCCATTCGATTCTCAGCTGGAGCACCTTCTGTGTGGAGTCTGCATGTCTTCCCCGTGGTTGAGTGGCATTCGAAAGACATGCATCAATGGGCATGCCTTTGTTGAAAGTTGGGCATCAAGCTGGTACCTCGGCACCGTAAAAATCTACTGTCAATCATTAGCGGACCGGAGTTCTGCTGTGGCGACCCCTAACCGGGAAAAGCCAAAAGAAGAACAACCATCAATGGTTTTAGTAGTGGACACATCCCGTAGTATGGGGAAGGTGAAGGTCTGTTAACTAAGAGAAGTGTGTAGTGATTTCAGCCCAATCCATTCCCTTCTCCTACTGCTTATACTGTTTCCAGGGAGATAAGGGTCATAAAGCCACAATCCTCAAACCAGTCCTAATAGTACCATTCCCATGAAGGTGGAGAATGGACCTAAAGAAATACCTCAAGGAGTGTGGGAGGATGGACCCAAAGGTATCATTTCCAGGAGTGCAAGGACCCCCTCTGCTTCAATCTGTTAGATGGCACTGCAAGAAGTCCTGTCTAATAATGTAACCATTACTGTCAGTGGGTTGGGCAGCAGCCAGTCCAGTGGTTGGTGTGAGAAGAGGTAGCTTCACTTGCTGACTATGTCATCAATTGAAGTGAGCAGCGCTTTCAGTTCAATGCATGCTCTTCTGCTACTGCTTACAGTACTTGCAGAGAGATGAGGGTGATAAAGCAAAAAATCCTCAAATGAGTCCTAATGTCCATCCTTGTAGGACTGTCATGGGAAGGAGCCCCTTCCAGGGGTGCAGGAGGTCAAGAAGGAACCACTTTCCAGAGGGCAGAAAAGGAAACACTTCTCAGGGTGCATACAGATTAGTAGGAAAGAATTCCAATCCTCCAAAAAGGTGCTAGAAGGAACCACTTCAAAGGGTGCATGGGGGAACTAGAAGGTACCACTTCAAAGGATGCAGGGGTGCTTGAAGGAACCACATTCAGGAGTACAGGTAATTTGAAAGGAAGAGGACCAGAAGGAACCCCTTCCCAAGATGCTGGGGCTGGTCAGAAGGAACCTCCTCACGATACTGGGGGTGGCAGAAGGGAGCCCCTTCCCAAAATGCTGGGGCTGGCCAGAAGGAATCCCTTTTGAAGATATTGGGGGATGGTCAAAAATATCCCCTTCCCAATATGCTGGAGCTGGCCATAAGGAACCCCTTTCCTAGATGCTGGGGGTAGCCAGAAGGAACTCCTTCTCAAGATACTGGGAGTGGCCAGAAGGAACCCCTTCCCAAGATGCTGAGACTGGCCAAAAGGAACTCCTTTCCAAGATGCTGGGGCTGGTCAGAAGGAACCCATTCCCAAGATGCTGGGGCTGGTCAGAAGTAACCCCTTCCCAGGGTGCAGGAAGCCAGAAGAAACCCCTTTCCCAGGGGGCATGGGGGGCCAGAAGGAACCCCTTACCAGTCGTCCAGAGAAGTGGCTGGAAGGAACCATATCAAGGGGTGCAGAGAGCTCTTGAAGTAACTACCTTCAGGGGTGCTAGTATGCCAGAAGGAACCACTTCTCAGGATGCAGGTGGGTTGCACAAAAAGACTTCATAGTAAAGGTGCCAGAAAGAGCCACTTCCAGGCATGTAGATGGCTGGAAGGAACCACATTCAGTGGTGAAGGTGTGCTGCTGGAAGAAACCTCTTTCAGATGTGGATGTGAGGCAGCCAGAGGAAACACTTCCAGGGGTGCAGAGGGCCAAAGGAAACACTTTCCGTTCTCCAGGAAAGGGACCAGAACGAAACTACTTATAGTGATGGTGGTGGTGGTGGGGGCTGGAATGAACCCCCCTCCCAGTAATTCAGGAAAAAGAAATTCTGCTATCTTACAATGTTCCGTTCAGAAGTTAGCAATGCTGTCAACCCAAAGCATGCCCTTGTTCTGTTGCTTAGAGTCAGTGTGGAGAGTTTTGCGCCACAAAGCAACAACCTTCAATCTTCCACTGATAGTCCTTTGTAGCAGACACTCACACTCACATGAGGGCTTGAATAGTTTAGATTGGACAAGGGGCTAATGAGCAGCAGGCAACAGTTAAAAAAAAAGCAAAAGGTTTTGCTCTGTTAAAGACTAATTTAATTGTACTCCTCTGCTGCCATCTTTAAGATGGTAGAGGATGAAATCATGCCAGATAACACAGCCATTATTGTCACTAGGGCAGGAGGTCATTTCAGAAAAGCAGTACTGGTGATGGGGTCTACTATAGCAATAACCCATGGCTGGGTGTGGGCAATGCTGCATTTACTCATGGTTGGCATGGATTGGTAACAAGGGTGAAGCCTGAATGACCAAACAAAGCCAACTGTGGGTAAATCCAACATTACCCACAGTCAGCCATGGGTTATTGCTATTATATGATGGTGTTATGTTTGTGTTTTGTTCTGTTTTTGTTGTTGTTATTTAGGTTTCTGTTTTTTTTTAGTTTGTATGCATCCACTTTTTCCGAAAAAAAAAATTGTTCCAGACTTTCTGTTCAAGTTTATTTATTGTATTTTTGTTTTAATTTGAATGGAAGTTTTTTAATGTTTCAAGAGATGTGAAAAGAGAATTATATACTATTTTATATATTTTAAATTATTGTGCACATTGGAAAAGAAACTTGTAATCTTTAATTTACCTAATTCCCCTGTAAAAGAGCAGTAAATTGAATATAGTATTACAAGTGCCGAAAAGGAAGAAGATTAAGTGTTTTTATGTGAAATACCAGAAGTTTGTGATAGTTTGCAATGGTATTTGACAGATGTTTTTGAAGTGATTGTGTATTATTGGGACTGAATTTCCTACAGGCTAGGGAGTCTGTGTGCAAAGTCTTCCTTGTATGGAGAGGTATTTTAATTGCAGCTTGCTGTAAAGGAAATGTTTTGCTGGAAATTAGTTTTTGTGCTGAAGTGGAAAAAAATCTGTGTTGAGTTGTTGTGGATGGGAACATTGTTGATCTTTTACACTTACATTTATTGCTGCCCATTACTTAGACACTCAGAGTGTGTTCATAGGTTCATAAGTAGGTACTAGGCTATTGGCCCTAGGGCCTATATAAGCCTATCCAAGGGTACCCTGGCTTTCGCCACCCAAAAAAAATTATTTACCTGTGCCACTGTCGAGCAGAGCCACAGAAGTGATCCCCGGGGTGAATTTCCTATCTGCCATCCAATCATCAAGATTTTTCTTGAAGAGTGCTAATGAGGAGCTTTGTTTGATATAGATATGTAGTTTGTTCCAGAGTATGGGAAGTCACTGGGACAGGAATCTATCCCTCCAGCATGTTCTCTTTATTATGGTGACAAGGTTTAGGTCCCTAGAGCATGTAGCTCATAGGGATTGGGATTTCTTTAAGTGGAGCATGTCTAAAAGCTCTGGGTTTGACATAGCTTTGTGTGTTAGGCAGAGATCGCCTCTGAGTAGGCGATATGCGACGGAGTAAAGCTGCAGTTTTTTAGACATTCTGCGTAGGGCATCTGTTTGAGGCCGGTAATCCTCTTTGTGAAGTATTTCTGTGGCCTTTCCAGTTGTTGTAGATGTCTTGTGAGGTGCTTACCAAAAGGGACATTGTACTCTATAATGGGTCTAATTAATTTATTTTAGAGAACATCAAGAAACACAACACTTTTTTAGATTTAGAATCATACCTCTCAACTCTACATATTATTACAGAATGTCCAGATTTTTGCCTCATAGTTTTGGACCGTTTTTCAAAACGTGTGGCTTTCTGGCAAACTAGGGGCAAATCATTAAAGATTAAAGTTAAAAATATAATGCCAGGCATTTAAGTTTCAGACTTCATACCATTCAGAAAATTCATGCTAATGTAAAACATGTTATTCTATCACCTTTCTAAGTTTGCAAGTGCAATATTTAAAAATTGTCCCACTTTTGTTTATGGCTTTGTCCTGATATCTAGCTCTAAGATATTGAGAGGTATGAGAATACTTATTGCTTGATTGTTATTTTTAACAGAATTAGAATGTGTTTCATTTATTTAAAGGTAAGCAATTTCATGTTTAAAAAAATTAATAAGTAAAACACCAATGGAACCAACAGAAGACCAACCCCCGGATTTACTAATCTTCCATGCAGGACTAATCTAGTCCTGCACAGAAGCGGCAGTTTAACAGGACGGCAGTGCGCCATGCATATTAATGAAGGTGCACTGCCTGAGCTCCAAATCCTACACTGAGCGGGGACGAGTGCAGGGGGCATGTCTGAGAGCAGAGCTCTCAGAATAAACATGCCCCTGCAAAGTAGAATAGAAGAAAGTGTAAATAAATGAGCAAGACTCCTCATAGATGTCCGCATATCCCCACCAACAGTCCCCATGTGTTCCAACAGCAACAGTACATTGAAATAAAATGAAGAAACCCTTGTATTTATTTTTTTTAAAACCCCAAGTACAGCTAACCATAGGTCTTCGGGTTTTCCCATCACTTAGCTACGGTTAAATCAGCTGAAAAAGCTGAAGAGGATAACAAGGAATATATATGCACATGAAACAGCACAGCAATAATGTAGTGGTTAGAGCATCTGCCTAACGAACAGGCATTCTGGTTTGAGTCCCACTGCAGCACATATTTTCCATGTGAAATCTGTATATGAAAATAATTTTACATCTTTTTGCTGTATAACCTATATAACATTTAAATGTGAACTGGAGTACTGCATGAAATGTACATGTGAAGTGTCAGTGTCATAATGAATAAGGCACTAGTAAGCAGGTTTAAGCACAAATAAGCAGTAGTAAGCGTGTCTAAGTGTGTTTGCGTGGGGGTAAGCATTGCCTACATAGATTAAGCAAAGTAGAAGCTAGCTGAGTGTAAAAAACTGTAACCAGAGGTTAGCAGTGCTTACCGTCGCACAAACTCACTTACAACTGCTTTAAAGTGCCTTAATCACTCTGGATCCAATGGCCCATGTTCTGCCCAGCAACAAAATAAACTGCCTCTGCAAGGCTCAGCCTCAGGACCCTGTACACTATAGTCACATTAGTTAACCACTAAGCCATCATAGCAATATATATGAATGAGGTATCAGCAAACTAATCCTCACCACAGGAAAATCAAACCAAACATGTGAACTCAATCTATGTACAGTATGATGTTGGATAACCTGCCACAAAACATAAATATGTGAACTGGAGTACTGCAGTAAGCACAGATTTGAGGTGTTATTGTAATAAAGTGTAGAAGCCCTCAGGTCCCCATACAGTGTATGTACACATGAATCACGGATACCAGACACATATATAACCTGTAATGAAGAATAAATCATTGCCAAATGGCAAAAACAGTGCTAATTAACTATTAAACAATGCTAACCACAGCACAGCTCAAGACAGTAAGTGTAAGCAATGTGTAGGGGAGCCAATTCAATCTGCCTAATGGTATACCTCTTTAAGCAGTGCCAACTCCATGTAAGCAGGTCTGCCCATATCTTAGCCTTTTCAAAACTGGCCAATCATGAGGAAGTGTGGGAAAATGGCTGTATTTAAACCCCTTAGGCGGGAAAACTACCCATAACTGATTGTGGCTTCCTACTGCAGGCAGAATGACTGGTGTGGGTGAAGGCACTCGATTTAGAGTGCAGCGCTGAGGCATCCAGGAGTCAAAAATCATGGTATGGCTAATGATAAAACACCATGATCAGAGACTACTGCAGGGCCAGTACCAGGGCTCACAGTATAAAATGGAGGCCTGGAACAGTCTCGCCTGTGACCTCACCAGTGCCACAGGTATCCCCGGGACTGGTGAGCAGGTCAGGCACCACTATGCTGACCTGAAGTGGTGGAGGGGGATGTACTGGAACTGTTGATCCAGGAGTCTCAGCAGATGCCCAATGCCCCAGTACTGAGTAAGTACTCATTCTACTAAGTAGTAAATAATTGCCTAGCTTGTGTATCCTATGGACAGGTATGGCTAAATATCACTGCATTTCTCTGACAGCTGCAGATGAGTAGGCTGTGAACCAGCAAGCCCATGATGCTAGGCTGCAAAGGCTGCATCGTGAGGCAGTTTAGTAATCAGTCTGCATGTAGTGTCATAACAAATAAATATAAGAGCCTTAGAAAGTGTTGTACCAGTAGAAATAAACATGTAATAGTCTGTGAATAAAGGTATAACCACTGGAGTGCTTTTGTTTACTCTTCTCTCATATGTTGGCGATCTGTTCCATACTATAAATAGTACTGTTGTATCTTAAGCAGTGTCACCCAAATCATGGTATGCAGATAAAATGGGCATGAAGTCCTGCATAACAATGTTGGAAGTGCCAAGAGGTCAGTTATATTGCACAAGTTAGGGAGACTTAGAAAACAGTTGAAAGCTTTACATCAGTTCCCTGATAGCACAGTGTACTGTGATGTTAGCTGTAATATTTTGTCACACACAGCAGGGGTTTGAATCCTGGGAGTGCTACTAAGTTGTATGCATAATCATACCCCACAACTGTACAGATTTTGGTACAATGTTCAGATAGAAAGCTGTATGCATAATTACACCCAACAACAGTACAGAATTTGCTAGAATGTTCAAATTGTAAGTTGTATGCATATTCATACCCCACAACTGTTCCAATCTGTCCAGCATGTCCAGATAAATGGTCCATATCACCAGCTTGGTACTCTGTTCCCCTGAAAATTTAGTGTGATGATCCCAGAAATGTAGGCAGCTGTCAATGACATATAACTGATAGTCAAACGTGTACATAGTCAGAGAATGTATATGGAAACAAACCTATCATTCTAGCACCTCACCCAAAGTGTATGACAGCAATTCTCAACATATGTTGCATTAACACCTGCAGCCTGTCACACCTATATTTAAGACACAGGTCACGTATATAATAATTTATTAACATACCAGTGTACAATATAAGGCCATTGTGTAGTGTAATAATACATGCAAGGGAAAGACCACTGCAGTGACTAAGAATGTTGTGAAAACTACAAAAATATATCAGTTGTTAATTGAACTCTCTCTCTCACCCCTACCATATGTGCATAATAACCCAATCACATTTCTCAACTGGTATGTGTACACTCCAAACTTTTGTTGGGACATATGTCCTAATGGTTTATAAATATTCACATTTGTTTCCATGCATGTGTCATGTGAAAATACACCCATATTGGTGGCCTGTTGCCATCAATGAAACCTGCATGCTCCTGTAATGGCCACTGTTGTTCCATATATGCATGTGTTCTGCTTGCTCTGCAACTGTGCTAAATCTGGTGTGTTGGGTTAATGGGAATACCTATGCATGCTGTTTTAACTAATCCTGAATGATGTTGACTGTTACTAACCCATATCTGTCATAAACCTGTGACAACACAGCTCATATGGGAAGGCCGGTCCCGGCGAACCCACCTGTCCCACCTCAGCAGGCCATGGCACCGGGCACCAACACATCTTGGGGCCCAGCCTGGAACCCCCTCCTCTGTGGGCTCTGTGCCACCTTTGGGTGGAACCGCTGCAGGGGATGGGGCTCACCCCCCGGAGCGGGTGCAAAGGGGAACTTGTCACCCGTCAACAGGTCTGGACCGTGGTGCATAAGGACTCGATCAGGAATATCAAGAGTGGCTACGCCAGCTTGAGGGCCGAGTGTTGCTATTAGAAGGTGAGACTGCCCCTCCTATACAGCCCCCAGCACAGCCACCTTCAGGCCCGTGAAGGCGCAGTGGTGACTGCCCATGGGTGCGGAACTCAGTCCCACTGTTTCTAGTTGGGGGCTCATGGGCTTGCAACCTCCAAACACCCCTCCCCGTCCAAGGTGTTTACCCCCCCACATGTGTCATATGCCGGTCCAGTATGCATCTTGTGTGTCTTGTCTGTTAACCTACCAAGCCTACCTACCCAAATATACCTACTACCCCCCCCCCAACATCCCACTCTCACCTGAAAAAAAATAGGGCAATCTGTTCCCACAAAAAAATCTCACCCCATACATAGCTGTCCATTTCATACACATGTCCACTGGACACATGTAATCTGGTCTAATTGGCATCACAATGAATATATGTTGTCCTCACCCCTCTCCCAGTGGTTTCAGGGTCCAAATGTACCTGCAAATATAGTGTATATGCACAGCTGTTGCTGCAGAAGAAATGGGCAGCTATGGATCTTTCCTATATCCTTCCTGCACATGCCTAGCTATTTTCCCTACTGTCTTTCCCTCTTTGTGCCCCATTTTTTACCACTTTCCTATCAACCCCTTTTTCTTTTCTTTTAAAGGAATTAGCATGGGGGGTAAGCGGCAGTAAGCACTTTTAAGCAGCAGTAAGCGGGTTTGCGTGGGTTTGCACAGGAGTAAGCTATGCATACACAGGTTGAGAGATTTGAAGCTAACTGACTGTAAGAAAACATAAGTGGAGCTTGGCAGTACATACCATCGCACAAATTCGTGCCTTAATCACTCTGTAGCTAATGTCCCTTGTTCTGCCCAGCAACAAAATAAACTGCTTCTCCAAGGCTCGAACCCAGGACCCTGCACTCAACAAAGTGATTTACCACTAAACCATGGCAGATATACATAACCTGAAGTTTTCACAAACATATCATGCAGCACAATCAGTCAACAGTACAGGAAATGTATTATTATCACACCACATAACCTGTTAATGCAAGAAGTCTGGACAAAGTATGCCACACCGTGGGTACAAATAGGGATATATGTCAACTAATGCTCTGATACGCTTAAAATGTTGCTAGTTACACAATTATATGTATTAGAACAGATATGTAGAAGGAGATGAAGTCGGAAACACAAATGTGTTGCCACTAGTTACTGACTTCAATGCTGCGATCATCCATGACAATTGCCAAGTGAATGAGGAACAGGCCAAAAATATGAGCCGAATATGCATGGACATATGGACAGATATATATCTGTAAATGTAGACAGATAGACAGCTATATGTAGATATAGATATTAATGTATGACTCACAAATAATCATATAACATCAATTGTATATAGACACATACATATGTTCATATGTATGTATATATATATATATATATATATATATATATATATATATATATATATATATGTACAGATATACATATCTATAGATACATATATATAGATATAGCCATATGAGATATATATAGGTACATACACATATACACACACAAAAGGTATCAGTAGCCATACATATGTAAAAGTAGTGTGGAAGTACTGGGTGCAAAGTATATCCCTCAGCCACAAGCCCTTCAACTGGCACCTATGAAATGTGTAGTGTGGCAACTATTCCCACAAATGAGATTACTGACATTAAATATATACTCACCCACAATTCAAAGGACATGACATGACACACAGGTATGCATACACAGATAACCTTTATTTGTGTACTATACAATAATGTATGCCAGTACTGACACCACATAAGGATTGAAATATATAATCAATGAATGCAAGGCCCACACAAAACAGTAGATGCAAGCAATGTGCATATATACCATACTATGCTGTCCAGGCCAAGGCCTTCAATTAGTACAACATTAGAAACAGGACTTGCCTTCAGGATACGTAACAATCAACAATTACAGATGTAGTTAAGCAGCTGCCAATTACACCAAGTAGTCAAGCCCTAGGGGGAAAAGTAGCACTTGTGTTACTGTCACAGTATCTTGTACATAACATTGCTTAACCTAACATCTCACTATCACACTGAATGACCCTCATCTTAACAGTTATATCCCTGAAAAGGTGCCATAGCCTAGGTTAATGGCATAGAACTCCCCCCCCCCCCATAAAAGGCTGTACAAGGACAAGGGACACTGTGTACCACACACTTACCTCTGGAATGTACAAGGGCACATATGTGTTCTCCAGCTGTTGCCCCCATATATATGGAGTTGGCCCAACAGCTGGTGTGGGAGTCCATGACATGACTGGGATGATAGCAGTAATGCTAGTGGTAAATAATGGCAGGCCATTACCTAACCACCCTTCTTGTATCACAGCAGGACAAAGACTGGCATATATGTGGAGGACAGAGCCAGGAACATAGGACCATATTTGCATTACTGCTATTACACACCCTGGAAATTGATGGTGTTACAGGATTCGTTGCAGCATACCCTTACGCAGGGATATGACATTGGAATACAAATGGATGTAGCCATGTACTGACACCACTCAACAGACAGAATGCCACAGATATATCTAGGACAATACCTGTGTAGTGCACAGACAAAACCTAACAGCCAATCCCCTTGGTATCATATGGATAGGCCCACAGTTGAGAGCTATGCAGACAGACAACATTCCATGAAAAAGTACCATGTACACAGAAACCCTGTAAGAACAGCAAGATACATTGCACACACCAACACTACTCACGCTGTCTGTAGGTCTGGAACCTTACCCAAATGTGGATTTGGCCTGTGTCTGCAGGTTCTGCTGTAAGAGGTACTGATACCTGCTATCTTTAACACTGATGTCCACACACAGGAAGGATGTCTTCCATACTGTAAAGGTGAAGGGACAACGCCCACAGAAGGCAGCAAGTTATAGTACAGGGTTGCCATGACAGTGGTTATCTGAAGTACTACACAGCAGGCTTCATGCAATTTGCAACTGGTGGACACTGACTGATGCAGAGGCCACCATCTGATCATGTGCAATACCAACACAAGCATGCTGCATTCTATTCAAATCAGCTCAATCACTCTACTGGAGAGAGAGAGAGAGGAAAAAAAAAACACTTTCAAGAAAGGTCACTCAGGGTTGTGTTACAGCGGAAAAAAACATAACAGGTATGTGAAACAGATGTGCATTAACTGGCATGTAGTATATGGCATAGAATAATAGGATGTATAGTGTGAAAGGATGTATATGTTCCATCAGTACTTGTTCCTGTAATGATGTTCTGCTCAACAACTGCACTGGACAGTAGTGTCAGTCCCTGTGGGCAGTGGGACATACCTGTCAAATGTGCATACCAGCAGTGAATAGCAAAGATGTGACCCATGATATCTGTGTTCTGTAAATTACTGTGGCCAACGGCTGGTGGGGGTATTAATGCTGCCATGACAGACACATGGGTGAGGGACCACAACACCTGCAGGACAGTCATGTTAAAGTGCAGCATAGCATGCCCAACTTCCATAGCAGTATAATATGCTTATCTAATGTTTGTCACCATATATACTCCCCTAATGTTAGTCTGTGTTCACATGGGACACCTGTCTGCATTGCAGCAAGGCAGAACAGTACAGCTGTGAAGTAAAGAGGGTACATGAGTGTGGTCCAGATGTTTATATGCACCCCACATACAGATACATATATGTGTGATACATATTCACAGCTGTGTATGTTTACAGAACCTCTGGACAGTTATACATTTATATAGGTATATAAACAACACAAAATGAAATCTACACATATGCTCACATATGTACATATACACACACACACACACACATATATATATATATATATATATATATATATATATATATATATATATATATAAATATAAATATATATATATATATATATATATATATATATATATATATATATATATATATATATATATATATATATCTATCTGTGTATGTATGTCTACTATATATATATATATATATATATATATATATATATATATATATATATATATAAATATATCTGTCAATACTTGTCCCCTGCCATGACATGTGTGAGAGAACATCACACATCAATACACAACATACCTACACACCAGTACATGGCTGCAAGATGGAGTGTGGAGTGTGGTGTGCAACCCATGTTGGGAACACATTGCAATTGTATGAAAAGGTGGGATATATATGTTGGTGAAGAGTATTAGGCACATATTGGGATGTAGGTCTGGTTGGGTGACAAGCAAGACAGCATACAGGGCTGGTATATGACACATGTGGTGGTTAAACACTGTGGATGGGTAGTTACATTTTGAATGTGGAGGCCATTGAGCCCCCACATAGGAACAAAGGGAACATGGTGCCCACCCATGGACAGTCACAACAGCATCTACATGGACATAAAGGTGCCTGGACTGTGCACTGGGCAGGAGGGACATGCATGTTGAACCTTGTGTATGTGTACTGCATGCCTCCAGGTGATGTAGCACATACCCCATGTCTAACCTAACTGGGTGACAGACATATGTCTGTGTGTGCTCCATGGGGGGGACACCATCCCCTGAGGTGGTTCTACATGAAGGTAGTGGTGGAACAGTAGATAATGAGGTTCCATGGTGGGTCACTGCTGTGATGTGGACTGGTAACATGTGCACATTAGGTTGGAGTGGTGTTCCTGCTGGCAAATAACCCCTACACATACTGGTGTGTAACTGTCATGGAACATATATGGGCTGTAATAGTCCACACAATCCCAAAACATATCCAACAGCATGCATAAATATCCCCAATATCACAGAATGGCAGATGTGTAGCAATCACATAGCAGGCCTACCACATGCATATATGGAAACATAGTGGCAGTGACAATGGCATGCAGGTGAAATATCCTGTAACAGCCCAGCAACTCTAGTGTCCTCACAGGGAGCATGTCTACAAACACATAGTAGAAACTGTTATACAATACAATATATGACCCAATGGTACATATACAGGACACATACCACTAGCAATGTGTAAACATTATGTTGGAGCTGATATGGTGGTGAGAGACTGATATGTGTAGTGTATTATGGTAAACTTGACATATGAGTTGCTCAGACATATTTCCATCATTATGTCTTTCAGGGAGTATGGCGCACCAGAGGAATCCCGCACACAGTGCCGCTAAGGATGAAATTATAATCACCAGCTGTTGTTCTCACAGACAAGCAAGGACCAGCAGGAGAGAACAGACATGTGGAATGATGTAGTCCGCAGGGTGAATGAGGTGGGGATGCACAGCAGTACATATGAGCAGGTTCGCCACCATTGTAATGACCTGCTCCACCAAGTACGTTGCTGTGACGCTGCCGTGCGGGGTGACCACCTAGCCACAGGGGGGGGCCATAACATCCATCCCCCCCTCACCAGAGTGGAGGAGCTGCTTCTGAGCCTGGTAGCACCTGCCCGTCCACAAGAGCTACAGACCTATATAGTCATGGAGGTGGGTGCTACATGCAGGTAAGGTCCCAGGGCATATCAGTCGACTACTTTAGTGTATGCATCTGTACAGGTAGATCATGTATATGTGAGATGTGGGGTCTGTTGCTGTGTAGTACTGATAAGCAGTAATGCATAATCTGTAGTACTGTGGACTTCAGCTGTTGTTGTACATTGCAGCCACCATGTAGCAATGCCACAGCTGTGGCCACTGACATCAACTCTATCCCATTTCAATGTAAGTACCTCTGGGATACCAGCAAGGCAGCAGCCAGATGCCAGTGAGTATGGTTTAAGGTTATGCTTGGCAATTCACTTTGCATGTCATAGCTAAGCTGTAGGCCATGTACACATCTAACACACCTACCCATAATGCATGCTGTGCATGTGCACTGACAGAGCACCCCCTCACTAATGGGATTACCAGCCTCAAACACATTCAATACACAGTCCAGCTCAAGACAACTGTGGCTACACTCTAGTGCACATTGCCCAGGCACAGCTGACATCTGCCCAACATACACAGCTATGTCATACACAGAGCAGTTGAACATGCTACGCATAAAGACAGCCCACACCCTCTGCAAACACATGCTCCAGGGTCCTAAACCTCATCAAGACATTACACAGAACATACTGGAGTGATAGGGCCCTGTCCTGGGGAATCCCCACACTCTGGAACAGACTACCCATGCATGTCAGGCAATGCTACTCACTGGCCCTCTTTACAGAAACACTCGACAATTGGATGGGAATTGGGGCATTCACCCTGGGTAGTATGTCTGTGCCACAGCCTGACAGGGACACAGGGGAATAACATTAGTGGGTGGTGCATGGCTGGAAATCCCTGTGGCTAAGCTTATGTAGACCCCAGGACCAATAGACCAGCACTCACCCATGAACCTATTCGTACCACAGGCAACATCAGCCAGGACTCAATCATGGTCAATAATAGTCCAGCAATGGTGTGCACACCTGTGAGGTATGGTGCACAGTACATGCCAGGGTGCTGAACAGATGCACAGTAATGCTGTGGACATGGGTGCAGTGAGTTCCAGGGGAAGGGCCATCACCTACTAACAGAAGCCATGCATCACATACATGTATAATGTTGGTAACAGGGATTGACTACAGTTACACTGCATGCTGTTGAGCACCACATGACCTGCATGCTGACATGTGTGTAATTACCAGTTTGTGTGTGATACTGTACTGCACCATTGCCTACATTTGTGTGTGTTATGGGAGTGCGGGAGCTGTCTGTAGGTGCTGTCTAGTGGAGTGTATGGGTTGCCATGTATGTTGACTGCATGTGTGTATGTCTGTGTGTGTGGCCATGTCTGCATGTGTGTGTGTGTGTGTGTGTGTGTGTGTGTGTGTATGTATATATGTACTGTTTAGCAGTGATGTGCAGGTCTTACAGTCTGTTCCCTGTTTTCTGCTCACAGGTGGTGAGGTGGGGCTGGGTCCCTCCCCCCAGAGGGAATTCAATGTCACTGATACAGACAGTGACCATGAGGATAGGTGTGTTGAGGCACAGGAAGGGTCGTCAGGGGCTACCGCTGGGCCACCAATTGACAACCCACACATATCCACCACATCCATGCACACAGTCACACTGCCTCTACATACCTCATCACCGTTGGCCTTAGCTGAGGGACAGTCTATGGTTGGCATTGGCCAGGACAGTGTGGTATCCATGGCACATGTGTCAGGAGACAGCAGCCATAGCCAGATGTCTGGTGGCATATCACATAGGCAGATGTTCAGAGGTGCTCGTCGGAGCACTGCTGGTCATCTTGCCCCTGGCAGATGTGCCACATCTATTTCAACCACACGCATGTTCCAGACTGCCATGGAGGCACATGCACGAATGGAACAGTACACCAGGCAGGGTCTAAGGGCACAGAGGGCTCATCACACCACTGTAACTGACAGCATCCGTGACCTGGCGGGTGCCATCCGTAATTACACTGAGGTCATAGATAGACGGTGGGGTGAGACATTGGATCTCATCCACAATATCATGTCCATGTGTCAGGACAGGGTGGGACGGTTGCAACGGTCACGTGGATGTATGCCAGCAACACCAGCAGCTGGAGGTCACCGTGGACATCCCACCAGTCACAGCCACTCCTGTAGTGGAAATACCAACCCCAGCACTGTGGGGGGTGCTGTCCACAGACTGCATAGCAGACCATGTGCACGTGGCCCTGGCCAGTTCCAGGAGGGACCTGGATCCAGTGGACGTCTGTCAAACTCAGGGGACAGTACTCGATCTGGCTTTGTACCTGATACTGCCTGTAGCACCCCTGCCAGGCACAGGTCCCGTACCCATGGCTGGAGATGGTGAACTACAAACCCTGCCAGGTAGAGTCTGCAGCTGTCTCACAATTCCCTGTATAGGGCAGCCACATTGGGGAACTGTGTGCATGCAAACACACACACATAAACAACAAATCTAGGGCAACCACATACCTGCACACACGACCTCACCAGTGGCCCACAACAGTACTCAGCCTCCTCACACACACAGACATGTTGTCAATTGTATGGCTCAGCCTAGGCCTCTGGCAAACCAACAATACACCCTGTGCATAAGATGATACCTGTTCCACTCCCTAACATCCATAACATCGATGCAGGGCCAGGCTAACTTGTGCTGATGCACAGGGTGACTGTACAACAGTGTAGCAATGGAATGATGTGTAGCGTGTTGTCAGCAGTAAAGTGAAATGCTAATATCTTGGAAAGTATAGCTGTGCAGCCATGATGCATCATAGCTGTAATTAACAATGTTGTATTGTTGTCACCAGTATCTATTCTGATTGTGTTTGTCCATGTGCCACATGGCTGATGGGTGTAGTGGTGTCAGCAGGCCTTCTACAGTGGACACCAGTAAGTGTAGTGGGTGGTACACATGCCATGGCTGGGTACAACACACACAGCCTTTTGTTTGGATGCAGTACAGGTACAAGACTGTACACATGGAAGTATGTCCCCGTGCAGGTAACACATCTGTTGCACATGTAATCCCACCAAGACAGGATAGGCACAACCACACAGTGCTATATATATGCAGTCTGCAATGTGGATGACATTGAACATGTTAACAGCAGGGTGTATTTCCCTCTCCCCACTCTACTGCGATCCTCAACAAGTAACATGTGTGCCAATGCCGGTGGCATAGCACTACCCTTAGGAGGGTGTGAGGCATTCAACTACTGTGAATGGTGTAAACAACAACAACCTGATTACATACACTGTACAGTATTACAGCCAGCTATGTGGGGGGATAGATGCAACAGTAACTGCAATAATGGTGGTTGTGTCCACAACAGCCACACCCAGTGAGTTATAGCAACCCCAGTAGTGCTGCACACCTCTACAGTGTGGAGAAGGGCATTAACACAGCTATGACCTGTGAAGGACTGTATATCCATGGGATGGCACCTGTGGAATGTTGGCATTTGCCAAGCAGTCCTGGTGGAAACATATTCTGTGAATGGAGGTAGATCCCTTAACAACTACACACATGCCTACATGTGGGATGGTGTACAAAAGCCTGCTATGATCTACATAGGCATTGTGAATCTCCTAACCCTCATCTACACATGTCATGATTGGGTAATGGAGGCATACCAGGTTTAGGTTGTATTCCCTGACTTTGACAAGTCCAACATTGGTGGGGTCCAGTGTGTTAAGATTACCAGTGACAATGGCCATGGGTTCACTGTTATATGTTCCATGTCCTTGCAGACCAGGGTCATCAGGCTATTGGGTGGTAGTTCCCAGCTGACATGGTGGATTTGTGGTCGTCCTTGCCAACATTGGTGAATCCATTTTCAGGTGTAGGCCTATTGGATTGTATGAGAGACCCCAGCTACTTACTGCACCTGCCCAGGGGGTTCCCCCAAGCATGACATGTCACTTGACTGTACTGCATGATATGTTAGTAATGCCAGCCTGACATCCTATGGGATGACATGTACTGCCTTTGTCGTGTAGGGTCCTGCTTATGGGTTCTGCAAAGGTTGGTATTGTATTGCAGGCCAGACATGTTTGGCTGGGGGGGATACCTATCCATGCCAGATGTATGTTGTTTGGGTCTCTCAAACCCATCAATGGTGCATGTGGACATATATGTTGTGGTTACATTCCCAGTTCCATCTACAGATGTATGTCCATACATACCTATATTGATATATATATGTGTTCACCTTTGACAGGGAGACAATCATTTCTTCGAACGACCCTTTCTGAAAACCAAAAGGACAAACCCATCATTTCTTACTGCACCACAGTTCAAAACACAGCAGTTCTAAAGGCACCTTCGCTGACTCTCGAACTGCAAGTTGGAATACATATCATAATGCAGGGGGGCATGCCCCTCTGCACCCCCCATCTGGGGGGCTGGGTCCCCCACAACCCCCTACTGTGATATACTAACTCCTAGTTTGCACTACAGTGGGGATTAGTAAATATTCCTCATCCCCACTATAGTGCCATCTGCAGCCAAATTGCCTAATCTGCAATGAGCAAATGCATAGTGACATTCACTCATAGCACATTCGATGCATGTATTGCAAGATTGTGCAATATTGAGAACATACTTTTGGCCTTCCAGCTTTCGGGCACATGGATTTCTCCCTTTGAAATGTGAGCCATATATATGCTGACATATATGCATTCCTAGTGCTGTATATATGTGGACATGTGGATATATACATATATATCTATGGATGTATGCATATCTATGTATATATGTATGTATTGGCTTATATATATATATATATATATATATATATATATATATATATATATATATATATATATATATGTATATATATTTGTATACCTACATATAGATATGTTGTATCCATTTAAAGATGAATATATATATATATATATATATATATATATATATATATATATATATATACATACACACACACACAAATAGATCTACATGACGGAATACATTCCCTGTAGTGTTGTATACCTGGCCTGCATGATGTGCATGTGAAAACATCATGACTATGCATATCTGCCATGGCTTAGAGGTAAATCACTTTGTGTATGGTGTGCAGGGTACTGGTTTTGAGCCTTGCATGAGCTGTTTATTTTGTTGCTGGGCAGAACACAGCCCATTGGATACAGAGTGAGTAAGGCACTTTAAAGCAGTTGTAAGCTGGTTTGGGCGGGTCTGCATGACAGTAAGCACTGCTAACCTCCAGTTACGTTTTCATACATTCAGTTAGATTCTAAATTGCTTAACCTATGTAGGCAGTGCTTAGCTCCTCACAAACCCGCACAAACCTGCTTACAACTGCTTTAAGGTGCTTTAATCACTCTGTATCCAATGGGCCGTGTTCTGCCCAGCAACAAAAAATAAGCAGCTCTTGCAACACTCAAACCAAGAACCCTGCACACCCTAGGCAGTGTGATGTACCACTAAGTCATGACAGATACACAGATATTCAATGTTCCAGACACATATCAGCCAGTCCTGTCATGCAACAGTACAAAGAATGTATACCAACATCTAGATGTCTGCGTGTGTAACTATATTGCAACCTTATACACTATATCCATATATGTATAGATATACATATATATAAATATATATGTTGTTTTACTAACTCTGTATACATATATATCACTATCTATGCACATATAGTTATATAGCTGTTAGGAGATAAATATATCTGTATAGGTATATATGGCCATACATCTGTAGATAGCAATTGCAGATTAACAAATACACCTATGTCCACATGCGCCATTAGTGGGGTTGAGAGGCCCCGCACACTATACGTCTTGTACGAATAGGCATCCCCCCACAGACAAACACATGCGCCCTGCAATACACTACCAAGTACAGTCTGCCTCCCATAGGACATGTAATATGTGGAAGCCATCAACATCCCCGGGATACAGATACACAGACACATATATGCAAATACAGATATAATATATATATATATATATATATATATATATATATATATATATATATATATATATATATATATATATATATATATATATATATATATATATATATATATATATATATATATATATATATATATATATATATATATATATATATATATATATATATATATATATATATATATATATATATATATATATATATATATATATATATATACGTATATGTATATATATATATATATATATATATATATATATATATATATATATATACGTATATGTATATATATACACACACACACACACACACACACACACACACACACATGTGGCTACACATGCACATGCAGATATATGTACAGTAAGATACATATGTAGGAGGTGCACACAATATGGAACAGCCACTATGCCTACAGATAACACCTGAACAACTGGACACTGTATGGGCGACACATACTAATGTCAATCATTGCCTGCAACATATACCCATAGAAAGGTCATAGGAAAGACACCACACACAGGTTTGCAGAAATGGGAATCCTTTAATTGTGTACTATAACAGTTCTATATGCCATATCATATAGCTGTTCAAATACTGACAACCATATAAACTGAGTACTGCAACTGTGAAACAGTTACACTTATACAGTAGCCTGGAAAGGTTCACAACTGTTGCTGTCCAGGCCAAGCCTTTCAGAATGTACAATAGTGCAGACAGACTGGACCACAGGCTACCACACAATCAACAGTATGTACTGTAGGTGTGTAGTTCAGCAGCCTTTATCTACACTCTGTGCAAACTCCGTAGGAGGTAAAGACGTTTTGTGATCAAATGGTTGGATAAGGCATAACACACAGAACAGTCTGTATGGCAGGAGCCAGTAGGCTTGCAGTACCCCAAGTAATGTAAGTAATGTCAATATAGGTGGAGTATATGTTACTGTACATACACATACTTTGTGGCAGCTCACCCCTGATACGCCCACATTTTGTAACAGCCTAGGTCATTTATGGTGCTCCTCATCTAGACTCACTAATACAGGCCCATATATCACTGTTACATACACTGGCCTCTGCAGTGCATAAGGGCGCACATGTGTTGTGTAGGTGACACCCACACATATATGGCCCCAGCCCCACTGTATGTGTGGGGGTTACAACAGCAGTGGACTAATGGCAGCAATGGCAGTGTGATATACTCACAGCCCACTACAGAACAACCCCCAACAGCATGACATATCACAAAGCTTGGTATGTAGATGGGGGACAGAGGCTGGAACACAGGCACATATGTGGAACACTGTTGTCATACACTGAGCAAGGTGCTGGTGTTACAGGATAGTCTGCAACATACCCTTAGTCAGGGAATTGAGGTTATAAATAGACATGGATGTAGCCATGTACTGACAGCATGCAACACACACACTGTCAGTGTAATATTTGACACAGGACCTGTGTGGTGGACTGACAACACATGATAGGCATACCTCTATCCAGCAGGAGGTTAGGCCCACAGTAGTGAGCTATGCAGACAGACTGCAAGGTATGCCAGTATGTACACACACACACCCTGTAATACCAGTACTATGCAAAGCATTACACAACTCTACCCACAGTCTGTCTGTAGTTCCTGATCCTCCTACGAGTATGTGGCCGTTCTGAGTGTGCAGGTTCTCCTGTAAGAGGTATTGCTACCTGCTGTCTGTATCACTGATGCCCACACACATGAAGGATGTCCATCACACAGGAAATGTAAAGGGACCACGCCCACATGCTGTAGGGATTTATAGTGGGTGATTGTCATGACAGTGGTAATTCAATGTAGTACACGTGAAATTATATAGATATGGCTATCTGGATAAGTATATGTACATATATTTCCACCATATGTCCTGGGCATGGAGTGTAGCCACACACAAGCCCCTACAGTCCCAAAGACGTAGTACATGGGGATGACAGGTATGTAAGCAGGTATATTACTAGACTGTTGCCACTGTCATTGGGATTGTCTTCACAGACATGGTGTGTGTGGATGCTGACATCTGCTTATAACATGTGTGCCATTGGCTACAGACATCCTAAGGAAATCATTGTAAGGTACCGCTGCTAGCATGTAATGTCCCTGTGGAGTGCAGCATAGTTTTGGCCACTATATGTGGAACTTTGGACACACCCTGTACAGTCTAGAGGTATACACATAATCCCTTGGTGCACCACATGTGTACCAGGCCTGACAATATGGATGTAGACAGCCATGTAGATGGGTATAACATATAACAACTGGTATACATTTGGCACCATAGGCGCTGGATTCACACACTCCTGTCTGGCCTGACACACAATGACTGCTGGTACAGGGGTGCCATGGACACATACCACCCACTAGATATTGACATACACCTGTACAGCATCCCACTGCTCTGTTTGACATACATGCCATTAAAGGGAGGGCTAGCAGCAGTACATCTGGCAAGTATCTGCACATAACATCCCACTGGTTAAGTACACTAAGCTGCTAAGCATGTAACAATGCACTATGCAGGCTACAGGCAGACTGGCTCAATACTGGCCTACCTCTTGTATGGAGGAATGCACATGTACCTGCATATATAGCAGGCTCAACAGCCATGTCACAGCACAAGGTAAGATGCACCTGTGTGACAGTGCATAACCACAACCAATGTGAACACAGCCACAGCCACATATGGTAAGCTAGCATAATATTACAGTATATGGACTATCTGTTCTACACCATCCTCATATGTGCCACTCACAGAATGACCCTACATATACTGGGCTGCTACACAGTTTGGTATGATGGCTGTCTGTGGTATGGGACAAGTGTGTGTATGGCCCTACCAACATGTACAACAAAATGGTACCATACAGTGGGGCAGTATGTAACATCTGATAGAAGGGGAGCTAGAACAATGACATCTACCACAGTCTGTACACAGGCTGATGTACATATTAACAATATACACACTGCCGACATTCACCATCACTACACAGACCTCAGTACTGTACAAATATCCTCAGAATGTTCAGGCTTATGTCATGAAATATAGCCACTACTGTACATGACGTGTAGTAATCTGATATATCACTGGCTTGTTATCAGATATAATGACAGTATTTATGGTGTACAGCACATATGCATCACTTCATGCATGCCATATGTACAAAGGTTGACTTTTGCTATCATAAACCAGCATGTGCAAGAGGCTCAGGGTGGTGAGGATGTGAATGCTGCTGAGCAACCCAAAGTGATGAGACAGAGAAGAGTGTACAAACCCAGGGTAGCCTACTGAGGGCTACATGAGCTGGAGATAGTGGAGCACTATAGGGTGGACAGGGACCTCCTACAGCAAATTGTTGAGTTGTGCCAGCCACGCCTGACACACAGAACTAACAGATGGGAACCCATCCCAGTGGATACCAAGGTATGTGTAGGCCTAAGAATACTTGCTACAGGTACCTTCCAAAGGCCAACTGGGGATATGATGGGGATTTCACGGGTATCAGCATCTAGGGTACTCCACCAGTTCCTGGATGCCATGTCAACACATGTCAGTGCACACATATATTTCCCCATCACCCGTGAGGTGTTGGCCAACAATATGCATCTCTTCCACCAAATATCAGAATACCCTGAGGTAGTAGGTGCAATAGACTGCACGCACATATGCATGAAAGCACTACCAGCTGAGCGGGGTAAGGTCTACATCAACTGCAAGGGCTTCCCCTCCATCAACTGCCAGGTCATGTGCAATGCTCAGGGCATAATAATGAATGTGTGTGCTGGCTACCCTGGAATCTACCACGATTCCCACATCTTGCATCTGATGCAGCTGTACCAGAAATTTGCCACTGGGGACATCCCACACTGTCACCTAGTGGGGGGTGCTGGATATGCACTGGAGCCATGGCTGATGACACCCATCAGAAATGCACACATACCCAAACAAGAGTTCCATAATGAGGCACACTCACAAACATGAATCATAATAGAGCATATGTCTGGGATGCTCAAGTCACGATTCCGGTGCCTGGACACATCTGGTGGAGCCTTGAAGTACTCACCAACTACATGTACCCAAATTGTCCTTGTATGTGCCATGCTACACAATATGATCCTGTGGAAACAGCTGCAGCAGGAACAGCATGGGGCAGGGCTACACAACCCCCCAGCAGTGCCAAGGCCTGCACAGGCACAAAGTGACTCGAAGGAGGAACAACCTGAGCATGCCGCAGTAGGCAGAAGGAGGCATGCCCAGTATGCCCTGGCCTTGGCAAAGAGGCAACGCATAGCACATTCACTGACACAGTAGGGACCCAGGGAATGACACCTCTCTCTGACTCGCACATACAAGAAAAGGGATGCCAAACATGACACTACCTGTGCTCAACCATGTATAGAGAGTGTACTATGTGCATCTGACATAGGCAGCCCTGCAGCACCACCCTTAATACTGGGACACCCACAAGGTAAGTGACTCATACATGTCAGGTGGGGGAAGCACAAACCCAACAACAGTCACAGCCAGCAGGATAGGTGTAGACAAACACAAGCAAATGCTGTACTATGGCCTCTGAATGAGCCCTATGGGTAACCCCTACCCCAGGCCTACACAGACAGACTACAGCAGGCCAGCCAGTTGGATGTAAGTTGTGAAGGGTAGGAAGTCAGACACTAATATGTAGGTAGTTAAAGCTAAGATCTGTAGTACACTGGTATGCCTCTAGCCAGCATGATAGGTAAGACTGCAAACTGAAATGGTGTACCTAACATACCAGTACAGTCCTAGCAAATGTGTAAAAGTGTAAGGTGTCCCCCACCATCCTACGTACTTATAGTAACAGTCAAGTGTGTCCCCCCCACCCCTGTGTAGAAATGTAGAAACAGTCAGGTGCCCCCCCCCCGCTATGCAGAAATGTAGCAACAGTCAATGCCAAATGACTGATGTATACCCTGCAGACACAGCATGCTACCTGTCAGTGTACAACACAAAGGTCAGCACCGCAGTACAAACTACCTGGACTTGATCCACACATGCAATATAGATGCCATACTGGGCATGCTCACATACACAGAGGAATGAAGGCAATGTCAGTCAACAACATCCTGAAAGGTCACACTGGGCATGCTCACACACAAATACATGAAGGCCATGTCAGCAAACACCAGTGGACCAGACATATCTGGCAGTTGCAGTTCTTAGTGCAGACACATGTCAGTATGCACCACTCCTGCCTTGCACACACAGTGGATAGGAATACAGACATATATGTAAGGACAACACACTATAATAAGCCAAAAGTAGATGGACATAGATGTGTGGAAGAGGGTGACCGTGACAAGGAGCCATCTGGGCCTATCCCACCCAGCACACAGCCAAAGGGCCCCAAACACATGAATTGCAGGTGTCACCCACTGCAGATACTAGCCACCAGTATCTGTCAGCATGACGGCATGTTGCACTTGCCAGCTATGCAACATGACTGTACAAGGAAGTAATCACCTAGTAGCTGTATACACGTACCTGTGGTATATGACCCCGTATGTGCCCGCATGTGGCATGTCAACCCCTACATGAATGGGTTATGGCCGATGTACACACCACCCTCCCCATAGCAGTATCATGACAAGCCTGCTGAGGTCATCCAATGTGAAATACACCTGTGGGAGAGCTGTAGCTCAGTAATCCCCATGGTGCGTCCCATAACTGCGTACTGCTGTAGTGATAAACTAGTTAGGTAGTAGTCCTAACCCCAGACTTGCCAACTGTGTGAGTGAGTTTTGTGTGCATGTCTCTCTGTCTCTGACTGTGTAGAGAGAGAAATGCTTTTTAGGCTACTCACACTATGTACAGTTCATTTACACAACTTTGGCAAGGCTGCTGATGTTGCTCATCTAGAAATACACCTCTGGGGAAATCATAGCCCAGTAATCTCCGTAGCACGTCCTGTAACTGCGTATTGCTGTAGTGTGATAAAGTAGTTAGGTAGGTGTTCTAACCACGGACCTGGCAACTGGGTGCTTGTATGTGAATCTGTGTGTGCCTGACTGAGTAGAGAGCAATGCATTTTAGGCCACTCACACCCCGTACAATTCATATACATAACTTTGGCAAGGCTGCTGATGTCACTCACCTAGAAATACACCTCTGGGGAAATCATAGCCCAGTAATCTCCGTAGTGCATCCTGTAACTGCATACTGCTGTAGTGTGATAAAGTAGTTAGGTAGGTGTTCTAACCCCAGACCTGGCAAGTGTGTGTATGTGTGTGTGTGTGTGTGTGTGTGTGTGTGTGTGTGTGTGTGTGTGTGTGTGTGTGTGTGTGTGTAGAGAGCAATGCTGTTTAGGCCACTCACACCCTGTACAATTCATATACTCAACTTTGGCAAGGCTGCTGATGCCACTCACCTAGAATTACACCTCTGGGAAAGTCATAGCCCAGTAATGTCTGTAGCGTGTCTTGTAACTGTGTACTGCTATAGTGTGATTTAGAACTGTGGTAGGGTTCCATCACCACCCATGGCAGGTCTGGATGTTTTGCGTGTGTTTCAATGTCTGTGTATGGAGCAATGCATCATAGGCTACTCACTCACAGTACATTTCAAATGCCCTACTTTGCCAATCCTGCTGATGTCATTCATTGTGAAATAAAACTTTGGGGAGAAAGTTCCCTGTAATCCCTGTGGTGCAACCTATAACTGCTCCATGCTGTAGTGTGATATAAGACTTGGTCAGGGGTTTTATACTCACACATGACAGTTGTGGATGTTTTGTGTGTGTCTCACTGTCTGTGTAGGGAGTAATGCATTTTAGGCTAGTCACTCGCAATACAGGTAAAATGCCCTACTTTGGTAAACCTGCTGATGTCATTGAGTATGAAATACACCTTTGGGGAAAGATGTATCTAGTAATCCCTGTGGTGTGTCCTATAACAGCTCCATGCTGTAGTGTGATATAGGCCTTGGTCAGAGGTTCTATACCCACACATGACATTTGTGGATGTTTTGTGTATTTCTCACTGTCTGTGTAGGGAGCAATGCATTTTAGGCTAGTCACTCGCAGTACAGGTGAAATGGCCTACGTTGGTAATCCTGCTGATGTCAGTCACTGTGAAATACACCTTTGGGGAAGAAGTACTCCAGTAATGTCTGTGGCGCGTACTATAACTGTGCAGTGCTGTAGTGTAATAAACTAGTTAGGTAGGGGTTCAACTCCCAGACATGACAGATGTGAGTGTGTGTGTGTGTGTGTGTGTGTGTGTGTGTGTGTGTGTGTGTGTGTGTGACTCATATCCTGTGTAGAGGTGAGTGTGTGACACCTGTGGCCAATGTGGAGGGAGTTTTGCTTATTACTTTTATGGTGGCCCTACTATGTATCACAATGTCAACCATACAGGGATAACAGATGTAAATTATCTGGGAGGCTGGGTGCAAAGCCATACCCATACATGTGGCATCAAGGCCAGCCAATCCAAATTAGCAACCCCACTATTACCCAGAGCACACACTCAACCCATGTGTCATATGCACACACATGCCTAGGCAACAGCCAATATGTGGGTAGTACACTGCATATTGGCCACTGATAGTAACTATGCAGTGACAGCAGTGGGATAGAGAGGGCATGTCACCCTGCCCATCTGTCCAATATGCACGTACATGCAGACAGTGCACCTCCACCATGTTCCCCAGTGGACACCTGCACTACCTGTGGTGCCTTTACATGTGACTCACAATGGACATACCATGCCTGACAACATGCCCTGTATGGTTAGATGACACTGACAGCAGGGAATGCTGTTGGCATGCTATCAATGTAGGTGAAACCTGCTGCCCATTACCAGTTCCTGCCACAGGTGGGCAAGACTGGCACATCTGATGATAATCTGTGTTCACAACATGGGCCAGACACCCCAAGTACAGTTCCACATGTCACTGTACATGCATGTGGGAGGTGTGCACATCCCAGACACCATCCATGTCATGGACTAAGGAGCACATACATGGCATGTGGTATACAGCATTGGCCACACACAACAGTCACCCAGCTGACTGGAAGGGGGATGCAATACCCACCTGTGTGGGCAAATGCAGTAACTACAGGCCTGTGCCACAATGCAGACCATTGTCATGTGACCTGATGCCAAGGTATACCCATTGCCTATCCCTTACAGCCTGCTGGCACAGTTGACCACCACACATCTGTGTAGACATGCACCCATGCATGTCAGAACTGGCACCCTGTGTGTACATGTGTGTGTGTGTTGTATGTCCACATCCACACTCACTACAGCCCCGCAGGGCATACTGAAGCAAGCTGTCTGAAGTCTGACAACTCACACTCTTTGCCTATACAGCCTCCGTATGATCCATGTGGTGCATGTGATACCTGCATATTGATGTGTTGTGGCAATCTCACTACTGATGAGTTGCACTCCTGGCCCTGCCAAGTGTGTCAATGTGTGTGCATCCATGTGTGAGTGTACCTGTGTTGACACTGGCACCTGTTCATGCAGACAGGCATGTGTACGACACCTACTGTATATCTACTGTATCCCTGTTGCAGATGTCACTCACCTTCACATGTATGTTCTGAGTGCTCCACATCAGGTAACCCATGTAGTGCATCCAATAACTGCATCATGTGATAGCACTACATAGTTGTTGGGGGGGTTTGATACACTGTGCTGGTAGGTGTGTGACACAAACATGCTTCAGTTTTACTCTACCACCTCTCCCTGACATGTATCTGCCTTTGCCTCCCCACTCTCTCTGGTGGATGTGGAGACCCACACCTGCCTTGCTTAGGCAGCAGCATGTGTATTTTATGTGATGCTCATGATCAGCTGATGGCCTCTGCATGAACTGCAGTCCTCCCCTAGATGATTGCATGTGGAACAGCTGTGGTAACAATCCCATAGTCAATTGCAAGGAAACACACTCCAATACCTAGGAACATCATGGTGGTGTTGGGCCTTTGCAGTCACTGTGAGATGGAACTAGATCAGATGGATTGGAGATTTACCTCTAACAACATACACTGTGGAAAGAGGGCAACAAACAGGAGGGGGATGTGCCTGACCTGACTACAGATGGTAAGTGCTGCTATACTGCATTTGGAGTAATGTTGGTTTAACAGTGTTTGTCTAGATATGCCTGTCGTACATGTCACAATACCTCCCATGTCAGTTCCATGTATATGAGGAATCCCCATCTGCAGGGTCATCCGCAGACTGGGTAGTGTTGTGCCTATGATTTCATGTGTTAGCCACAGTGCATCAATCTGTGGAATGCAGAAGGTAGTGTGAGAATTGCTGTCTGTAGATGGTGAAGGCCATGACAGTTATTGACTTCATATCCCTCATAGGACATATGTTGCAACAAACCCCATTACAATGGAAAATATATGAGGTTATCACAGCAACATATCTATACTGGTCCTGTGTATGTACTGGCAGCCACACCATAGGGCTTTGTAAATCTGGGGGTAAGTCTTTTAGTGTAAAAGCTCTTTTAATCACTATTCGTCAGAACAACTTTATCAGAAGAACAAAGAGCAACCATGAACTCACTATTTAAATATTAAAATCATTAAGCTGAAACCAATCAAGGCTGTTTAACAATTTACAATTAAAGTGAACCACACCACTCATCAAGTAAAAAAGAGCTTGTTAAATACATATAAAAAATGTGTGTAAAACACAAGTATTATTTAATATTTATCTTTCTGTTTTTTAAAAAAACATTTAATGTTGACTGTGTTGTTCAAACAAAGATGCATATAAGAGGCAAGTCTAAGTTGCCCCTCTGCCTCTTTTTGTTCAACTTCACACTTAAAATCACCACCCCGATGTCTTTGTTAACTAACTCCAGCACAGAAAATGTAAACTTTTTTCCAATTTGTACACATTACAGAATGCTTATATAATGTATTATTGGTGTTTCTTGTCCTAACAGCATATACATGCTCCTAAATACGTTTACGCAAACATCTAGTGGACATTCCCATGTAAAACGCTGGACATCTATTGCACATAGCAACGTAAACAATACCTTCAGTGTTGCAGTCTATTCTAGCTGGAACTGTAAAGTTATAATCTAGATGCTGCAAGAAAATATGTGGACCCACTTGTGTGTACCTACATACCATACAACCTGTGCACTTAAACATTCTCATTCTACCAATGTCCAAGTGACAAAAGACCATGGGCCTTAATTTCCAGCATGTCTTTAATATTCTGATTTTTCTTATAACTGGTACATCGCCCACTACTTTAACCATATCACCATTGCCCAAGATGACCTTCCAATTTTCTTGGATGATCTTCCGAATCTGATAGTTGTCAACACTCATATTCAAGCAAAACCTAGGTTTGCTTGTATCACTGGTGTTATCTTTCTGTTTTTTAAAAAAACATTTAATGTTGACTGTGTTGTTCAAACAAGGATGCATATAAGAGGCAAGTCTAAGTTGCCCCTCTGCCTCTTTTTGTTCAACTTCACACTTAAAATCACCACCCCGATGTCTTTGTTAACTAACTCCAGCACAGAAAATGTAAACTTTTTTCCAATTTGTACACATTACAGAATGCTTATATAATGTATTATTGGTGTTTCTTGTCCTAACAGCATATACATGCTCCTAAATACGTTTACGCAAACATCTAGTGGACATTCCCATGTAAAACGCTGGACATCTATTGCACATAGCAACGTAAACAATACCTTCAGTGTTGCAGTCTATTCTAGCTGGAACTGTAAAGTTATAATCTAGATGCTGCAAGAAAATATGTGGACCCACTTGTGTGTACCTACATGCCTTACAACCTGTGCACTTAAACATTCTCATTCTACCAATGTCCAAGTGACAAAAGACCATGGGCCTTAATTTCCAGCATGTCTTTAATATTCTGATTTTTCTTATAACTGGTACATCGCCCACTACTTTAACCATATCACCATTGCACAAGATGACCTTCCAATTTTCTTGGATGATCTTCTGAATCTGATAGTTGTCAACACTCATATTCAAGCAAAACCTAGGTTTGCTTGTGTCACTGGTGTTAGCAACCATCCTTTTTGAAAAACCTTTTTTCAAAATTGGGCCCTTCTGGACACTGTTTCACTAGCTGCACTATCCAACATCCCACCAGGATATCCCCTTTCCAAAAATAATTTCTTTATAAATTCTATTTCTTCCAAAAAAGAAAAACCTTCCACTGTCATCCGGGAAGCCCATATAAATTGACCGTGAGGAATATTCCTTTTGGTAAATGTAGGATGGCTGCTTAACTGCTACAAAATGTATTTTTTCTGTGGATAGTACTGACCATATTGTTAATAAACCCATCCCACTTAAGCACTACATCCAAAAAGGGAATTGCTAAACCTGAGCCCCCAACTGTAAATTTCAAAAAATGGGTACAAGTACTAAGTGCCTCAGTGAAACTTTCCATGTTGAAACTCTCCTTCCTAACAATGAAGAAGAGGTCTTCCACAAATCTTTTATAAAAGACGACTTTGTCATACTCAACATGTGGGAGAATTTCCAAATCCCACCATCCAAGTACCAGCTTGGCATAAGTAGGCCCCACTGTTGCACCCATAGACACACCTGAACGTTGTCTATAAAAATTGTCATTAAACCAAAAATAACTGTGTTCTAACAGTATATCTAATAAGGATGTACATGTCATCACACTCCGACTACTCAAGTGTGTATATTTTACCAAAAAACACCTGATGTAATCCACACCAACGTCCTGTGGTATACAAGTAAACAATGAGACTGCATCCACTGTTAATATAAAATATGCTCTAATGAATCCTCCAGATGAGAAATGAATATTCTTAACTGGTCCAAAAAGTCCCAGGATTCAGCTATGTATGAAGGTAACTGTTTCACATACGGTTTCAAAATATGATCCAAATATAGTGATATGCAGTCAGTGCAACTCCCAGAAGCCAAAATGGTAGGCCTAAAGGGGAGATTCTTTGTGCACTTGTGGAGCTTAGGTATTCCGAAAAGCACCACAATTTGGGGGTTTTCGACATACAAAAAGTCAAATACTTCCCTTGATATTTGGCCATCCATTAGCAAACCATATAAGATGGTATAAATGTGACCATAACACCTCAAGATCTCAAGCTTGGACACCTTTTTATATTCTACTTGGTTTGCCAACATCAGTTCTATAGCAATCTCCCACATTCATTACCACAATACCACCCCCCTTATTGGCTTTCATAAACCTTAAATCATTTCTACTTGTCAGCTCATTCAGTGCCCTTCTCTCATTGTTACTTAAATTGTAATAAGAATAATGATTTTTTTCCACCAATTTGCCTCCTTATATCCCTTTCACAGAGGCTCTCAAACATTTTTAGGGTATGTACTAATGTGGGGTTAAATGTGGAAGGTTTGGACAAAGTTGTACTTAAAGTAACATCATTTAAAATATACTGTACATTGAGCTTCCTTGAGAAAAACTTCAATTCTAACAGTGTTTTAGACAAATTTGCCCTTCTACTAGGCTGAAAATTCAAACCTAGTTGCAAAACATTAACATCCTCACAAGTTAGATCAAAGTTAGAGAGATTAAATACTGGAATATGCACAGAATCAAAGTTCATAGTCCTTGCTGCCTCCGTGGCCCACTCCTGCCTCGGCTGCGAGTTTGGTAGCCTCTGCTCCTGCTCCTGTTCCCCCTAGTTCCTCGACTATAAAAAAGACTTATTTGGAAAAACAGTCACTTTGTTTCCATTCCATTCATTATTCTGGCCAGTATTCACTTCGACTTGCTTGCTACCACCATTAGGTGCATGTACCACAATGTCCGCCTTCCACATAGCAGTCACTGAATTGACGTCACAACGCTGTGCAGAACCAGGAACTACATTAGAATTTAAAGGGGGCATGACTTGAATATCATTGGAAGCCCTGTTGTCTCCACTGGAAAAGTCATTGCCATTTAAAGCTTGCCCTTGTGTTAAAGTAAAATTGTTTTTAGGTTTAGCCTCTGTTGGAATGAAGTTCACAAACTCATTTCCAAAATCATAAACAGCCAAATCTCATAGAGCCTTCTTGGACTTGCGCTGTATTACTTGCTTTTCCATTTTATCTACTCTGTCCAACAGGTGCTGGAATTCAGCTGTCAACTCAGAACAGCCTTCTATTAACTGTCGGATATCACTGTCTAAATGAACCAAGTCCTCTCTAAGAGTTTCTAGTGAACTAATGTTATTTTTAATGAGCAGTTTCGTAAACTCCAAACCTGCATTATTAAAGAAGCCAACAACTTCTTTAAAAAAATGGACTATCTGTGGTGACTCCATTAGGCATTTTAAAGAAACGGAGACCCTTAGTGACAATCCCCACTTTTGCACAGTGTTCAAAGTACTTGTTTTCTATGTACAAAGCACAATACCGTTTCAAACCCCTCTCCAACTTTTCCAAAGCAGCCAAACCATTATTTCTTCTAGTAACTTGGTTTGTCTGAAATAAATCTTCACAAAAAGGATTCATACTCAAGCTCAACAGTTTATTGACCTCAACGCCAACATCTTGTGCAACTGAGGCAGACTTACTGTTAGAAGGAAAGAAAACTCCATTATTAGTCCTTCCACCAGCCTGGTTACCTGCCCCTGTACCAAACGCTCTTCCATCAGGGCTTAATTCTTTTATCCTAGCTGCCAATGCAGTCAAGGATTTCTGCATCTCACCCACTGCAGTTACCAAAGCATCCAGCATGTTTTCTCGGTGAGTAGGGGTAGAATGCAGAGTGATATCAAGATCATCCTCTTCTGGTGCACTCGCCATAAGCAACTGCAGGAAACCAAACAAGTAACCAAGAACAGCAGCAGCCGAACACAAAAGGTGTTATCCAAGACAAACAAATAAGTAAAACACCAATGGAACCAGCAGAAGACCAAGTCTTTTAGTGTAAAAACTCTTTTTAATCACTATTCATCAGAACGACTTCATCAGAAAAGCAAAGAGCAGCCATGAACTCACTGTTTAAATAATAAAATCATTAAGCTGAAACCAATCAAGCCTGCTTAACAATTTACAATTAAAGTGAACCACACCACTCATCGAGTAAAAATTGTTTTAATTGTGGTCGGTGTTTAAGGATGTGATATAAGGGGGGAGCGAACTGTGAAGAAGTCCCGAAGTGATGCATTGTATGGGATGAAAGCACTCAGTTTGTACTGTTGGATGTACATATTTTTATATTACTGTGGACTATTAAAAAGTCTTACGGTTTTCTGTATTCTTATGGTGGATTTATACAGCAACATTGGATCATTATGGGCTTGTTGGGTTTTAAGTTTGCAGTTGTTTCCCAGTTCTCAGTCTACACTTTGGTGTGTGTGGCTGGGGAAGGTGTTCAAAAGTTAATGTGTCAGCAGCAATGTTCTGTATACAAGAAAAATCAGGTACATTTTTAATTTCATTTTTTTTTGTAGTTATTTGATTTTTCTTGTACACACAACTTTGTAGTTGACTTTGTAGCTTACGAATAAGTATGCCATGTACAAGATTGTTATATATACCAATAGGTAAGTGTGGCCTCTCGATACTTTCGGCAGCTGGACTTTTCCTGTTGCTATATTTTCCGATTTACAAAGGACACGCTGATTGGGCTGACCAATCAGGGTGCTTATTTTTTAATGTTAATGGCGAGTCATTGTATAATTGGCAGTAAGGTACATACTGCAACAGAAGGTATAATGCACTCATATGTATGCTCAAAATGGTAGCAAAAGAGTTTAATACCAACTTGTAATGTCTCTTATATTAAGCCAAATTTGCATTTTTCCTACAGATATCAACAGGGTATTAGATTTTTTTTTAAATTAAGAGGCATATCTGCAAACATAAGTAAATGCAAAAATCAAATTATCCAAGGGGAAAGAAACACAAATTGGAGATCAGCATATGAAGAGATGAGTGATATTGCCATTAGATAACCAATGAAGAAAGTGGTAAGAAATGACAATGAAAAGCTGCATAGAAACACTGTTGCCAGTAGCTAAAGGACAATGGAAAGCTGCATAGAAACACTGTTGCCAGTAGCTAAAGGACAATGGAAAGCTGCATAGAAACACTGTTGCCAGTAGCTAAAGGACAATGGAAAGCTGCATAGTAACACTGTTGCCAGTAGCAACTTACTTTTAGAAACTCTGTAAGGATGGAGACAAGTTAAAGGCTTATAACTATGCAGACAATACTTACCAGGAGATGAAATTTTGGTCATAGGAAATGACAACCCAGTATGAGTACCCACATCAAGCAAGGCTACAATAGAAAATTTAGTAATGAACATATTTCAAGAGGAGAATGGAGACAAAACAGGGGGAAAGAGGACAGACACATACATTTTACTGAAGACATGCAGCTGTTTCATGGTCACTCATATTTGCTTAGTGGCTCCTTAGACATGAAACACATTTTTATAGAACCATCTAGGCATAATTCTCCAACTGCACACTGGGAGGACAATACATTCATTGATATCTGTCCCATGTTTCAAGATCATGGCTGTTTTATGAAAGTCTTGTACCTTTTCCCAGAGGCAGTGTTTTTTCTCCCTGTGAAGGAAGCTCCATTTTCATTTTATGGAATCTATATTTATTCTGAAAAGTTGAACACTTTGGACTGAGACATCTTTACCCATTAACTTTTCAAAATAAAAAAAATGTAATTAATTCACCTGCTCGCAGAAAAACAAGAAAATGTGAAACAATTCATCACCATTTTACAAGTCTGAAATGTTCACATCTCAGCTCACATGTGAGAGGCAAGTCATTTCAGATTCATCACGCCTTTTTAAAAGTGTTGATAACGAGAGTAGATGTGAGAGTCATACTTCAGGGGTAGCCAAACAAAAAGCTGTGAAATTTAACTATAATTTAACAAACTGGAGGAAGACAAAACAACTACTACTGGAAAGCAGAACTGATTCTCCATAAAAAAATGAAGGAGACTGTTCCAATCTGTTTGTTGTCAGTTCTAGAAGAAAAACTTTTGCAACTTTGCACCATTGCTCATGGATGAAGATCTGGTTGTGACCAAGGTGACTACAATGCCTTTCACACATTTAGACCAGTTACTGAACAGGAAGGAACAAAAGTGGAGGTGTCTCAAATTTCAAACATTCTACAGACCACTTGTTCCATCAAAAACAAACACCCCAAGATTATTCAGTAAGATACACTTAAGCTTCTCCATGCCCATATTACCACAGGCAGAGTCTCATATCATACTTGCAAGTTGTAGGTCTTGCTCTGACACAGGAAACCCATAGCACTTAGGTAAATGTACTGGGGACACTCCCCATTCAACCCAACACCATATTCAGGGTTGAATTTAACTACTTCATTATAAACATGGAACATCTATAGCCACCAACATGCAGGCCCAGAGAATCTTGGATTTTGTTAACACAGTTATGGCTCCAACTGCCAACTAGATGCACAAAGATCCTTGGTCTGTGTTGCTTGCCAGGTCAGAAAGAAGCAGGTGAATGTTGTGAGTTCTTGTTCAAGTAGCTTTATTATATACAAACACATCATAAACAAAGCTAAGTAACTTTAACTTATAAACAAACTAGTTGTCATGCACATAGATGTGAACACTCTGGCTACACCTTCAAAATGTCACTGAAGCTACCACATGCTTGGTACACACACACACACACACACACACACACACACACACACACACACACACACACACACACACACACACACACACACACCTTGGAAGGGCTTCTTAAAAGTACAGCACATTTGTTATTCTACATCCTCCATCTTTGAGAAATGAGTCAAGTATTGTCACTGGTATTAATAAATATGCAATTTACATAGGAATAATTTTCATTATGCAATTATACAAAGCTAGGTACATATATACAACTATATCCAAGTTGCTGTGTATTGCACACTAGGCTTTGAAATGTGACCATATTGTGTGACATAACATTTGGGAACTGTTTTAGCAACTGGGATTGCCTCTGCTGATTGTTCAGTCTTAGGAACCTTGGGACGATCTGCCAGAACAGTATTCGGAGTCAAGACACATTCTGGAACAGGAATATCATCTGGATTGCTCTGAGAGTTAGAGTCTTTATCACAGGAATGATGCTGCGGTATCGGTTCTGCTACAGGAAGAAGATATGTGCGATTTCTCCTGTACTCCACACCATCGGATTTAACAAAATATGTTCTTGGCTCCGCACATATACTTGTTACTTGACCAATCTGGTTGAAGCCTTTCACTGTTTGTATCCTCACTGCCTCTCCTTCTTTAAACTGGATGAAAAAATCCACTTGAGTTGCCATAGCCGGACTTTTGAAAAGAATGCTTTTAAAATAACTGGGCACTAATGGCTTTGTTGTTTTTAGCTTTAGGCCTCAGTAAACTAGAACTGATAGGCAATGTTGTTCTGGTTTTCCTGGATAGAAGTCTCTGAGCAGGTGAGCCAAGTACATCGTCACGGGATACATTTCTGAATTTGAGTAAATTAAAAAAAAACATCAGTATTATCATGCTTTGACTCCACAAGTAATTGCTTTGCACTCAGCACTGCACATTCAGCAAGTCCATTTAATTGCAGATACTCTGGACTACTAGTAACATATATTAAGTCCCACTCTCTTGCAAATTTCTGAAACAATTGACTGGTAAATTGGGTACCATTGTCAGAGATTAATTTCTGTGGACTACCATGAACTACGAAATGGAGTTTCATTTTAGTAATGACTGTAGTAGAAGTTAGATTAGGTAGTAGATCGATCTCAAACCAATTTGAATAAGAGTCTACCAGTACTAAGTAATGTTGACTGTTCCACTCGAATATGTCACTAGCTACTATTGACCAAGGTAGTTCAAGGATTTGACTTAGCTGAAGTGGCTCTTTTTGCAAATGTGGTTTAGTATTATTACATGCTGAACAGGGAGAAAGTGCTCTATTAATATCTTTCACTAGAGAAGTCCAAAACCCAAGTCCTGTCGCCATTTTCTTAGTAGATTCATAACCTGAGTGACTATGATGCAAAATCTGGATATACTCTTGTTGCAAGGAAGCAGTAACAATTTTAGGGCCTTTGAAAATAATGCCATCTTCCATTAACAACTCATCTCTGTAAAGAAAGTAGGGTTGCACATCAGCTGGTACATTAGATTGCTTTGATGGCCATCCAACACTGATGTTGTGATTGAGCTTTTGCAAAACTGAATCAGCCATTGTATGATCTTGTATCTCATCAAGTCTTGTGGTAGAAAAAGTATGTACTTCCATGACATCAAAGTCAAAATTCTCTGCGTCAAGCTGTTCTGTTGTATTTCTGAGTGATCTGAATAAGGTATCAGCCAGAAAAAGAAGTTTGGCTTTTGTACAGACCATTTTGAAGTTGTACTTTTGCAATTTAAGCATCATTCTTTGTAATCTCACTGGAGCTGAATGCATAGGCTTTTTTAAAATAGTAAACAGAGGTTGATGATCAGTTTCAATCTGCATATCTCGACCATAGATATAATCATGAAACTTGGAACATGGAAAGACTATTGCCAAAAGTTCTTTCTCAATTTGGGCATACTGCATCTCAATCTGAGTAAGTGTTCTAGATGCGTAGGCTACTGGTGTGCCTTCTTGAAGAATAACTGCACCTAAACCAAATTTTGAAGCATTTCAGGAAATGGTTGGTGGTTTGTTGACATCATAGTACCTTAATGTTGGTGAGGGTAGCAATTTTCTGCTTAAGAACCTCAAATGCTTTCTGGTACTGTTCTAGCCATGACCATGTAACATTTTTACACGTGAGCTCTCTCACAGGTGCTGCCAATTAACTGCAGTCTGCTATAGACTTGCCTTAATAGTCGACCATACCAAGAAAACATTGTAGAGCTTGCACATTATCTGGTGCTGGCATTTCAAGAATGGCTGCTTTCTTGGACGGGTCTGGTCTCAAGCCAATACTTGTAAATAAATGACTTACACATGTAACTTCTGCTAGTCTGAATTTGCACTTCAGAGGATTGAGCTTTAAGTTCACTTAATGTGTTCTGTCTAGAACTCTCTTAAGATTTCTGTCATACTCTGCCTCACCATTGCCTCCAACCAATAAATAATCAGCTATTATGGTACAAGGCTAACCTGAAAAAATCTACTCCATTGCACGGTGAAAGACTTCACTTGCAGAATTTGTTCCAAATGGCATCCTGAGGAATATATATCTTCCAAATGGTGTACTGAATGTAGTCAGTAGTGAAGATTTGTGATCAAGCATCACTTGCCAAAATTAACTCTTTGCATCCAAGACAGAAAAACAGTGGCATTCTGTATCAAGTCTGCAATCTCTTCGACTGTACGCATGGGATGATGTGGTCTCTTCAATGCTTTGTTCAAATCTTGTGGGTCAGTGCATATTCTGATTTCATCTGAGCCTTTTTATGAGCTGCTACCATGGACAACACCCATTCATTTGGTTCTGTAACTGGACAAATTACACCTTGTTGTACTATTTTATCTGACTGAGCTTTGATTTTATGTTGCATAGCTATGGGAACTCTTCTTGCTGGTCTAACCACTGGACTATCTCTGCATCTAGTTTCATAGAATATACCACTAGAAGTTTGCCCAACTTGTCATCAAAAACATCAACATACTCTGAAAAAATAGTGTTAGTGAAGCTGGAACTGGGACATGTGATGATTTGATTAACTTCTTTTGTAAAAGAAAGCAGATTCATTCTCAAACTGCCCCTGAGACCCAATAATGGCTGCACAGGTTTTGGAACTACATATAATAATAGGCTATAACAGTTCTTGTCCACATGACATGAAAGCACTACAGAGTCTTCAGTTTGAATTTCTTCACCTCCATAAGCAACAAGTTTCATACAACTACTCACATTTAGTTGTTCACTAGTTCTGACCCTTGCAAATGTATCTGCAGACATAACATTACACTTTGAACCCATGTCTACTTTGAGCTTGGTGGATTTACCATTGATTTGAACAGTACAAAACACTTCATTTCTTGCCAATAAATCTACTGCATCAGTCTTGTCACCAATTAGTGACACACCATCTACATAGAAAACAGACTGTTGCAGGTTTACTTGATAAAGTTACTTTTTTGAGTGACCCTTTTTTTGTAACTGTGTTAGGTCTACTTGATTTAGAAAATCGTTGAAAATGGTTCCATTTCTTACATTTGTGGCATTGCTGACCAAATGCTATGCACTTTTCTCTTCTGGACTCATGGTTGACACCACAACTGCTACAGTTAACAATAAAGCTTGGTTTGGGTTTTGCTGATTCACCCCTGTACTGTACTGAGCAGCATCTGTTCTGCACTGGATAACCTTGGTTCTGCACTGAGCATGCTCCTTTAACTGAACTGGTCTTGGAATTTGCTAGAAGACTACGGATTTTGCCTGGAAGTCCCACAGGGGCTGCTGCTGCCATGTGCTTAGGCCTGCTTTTGTCTGTCACATGCTGTATGCTGTCTACATTAGCTCTGGAGGCTGTTGAAACCATGCTCTTATCACTAGCAAGCATACTTGTGTGCCTTTCTGTAACTTCATGGATCTGACAAATCTCAATAGCTTTGCTCAGCATCAAATGTCATGAAGCAAAATCTTTCTCACAGCAGTATTAGTAATACCACACACGAGTCTGTCCTTTATTAACTCATCTTTTAAATTACCAAACTTACACGTTTTAGCTTTGTTTCTTAGGTCAGTAATGTAAGCAGCAAAAGTTTCCCCTTGCTTCCGATCTCTTATGTAAAACTAATGTCTCTCTAATGTAACATTAGTCTGGGGGTTACACATTTCTTTGAATTTGCGCTTCAAACCATCGAGGTCTTCCCTTGATTCAGCCCGCACAACAATATGATGAGTTTCTCCATCTTCATACACTGCTGGTGCATATATAAATGAATGCTCCCTTTCAATGGCCTCTGACCCTGCTAGATTTAGCAAAATGAATGCCCTGGTGCATGCATCTTTATCAGAATAAGCTGCTTGTATAAATATAGCATACTCTTTCTCAAATATTCTCCAATTCTTTGCAATATTCTGATCAAATACAAGTGGTTGTGGCTTGCGAAATCCATCTGCCATATTAACATATCTTAGTGATGACTTTTTGCAAATACACATGAACACACACACTTATACATACACATATACATGTGCTTGAAATTTATGTCAGTACTTGCAATAGCACAATAAGCCTCTGTATAACTGAACTTTATGAAATAAGTCTCCTGGGCAGTGTAATACTCTGAAATCACTTAACTGTAAAGGTCACTTGTCTTGAAATTATTTTACTGTAAGAGTCATTTATCTTGGAATTATTTGAATGTAAAAGTCATTTATCATCATTTTAAGAAACCTTTCGAATAACTGCACAGTGTGAATAAACTGGGCAATAGAAGCCTAGGGTAAGAAACATTTTGAAGTAACTGTACTTTAGCAATAAACTATTTCAAAGTAATTGGAATTTGCGAATAAACTGTTTCAAAGTAATTATACTTTGCAAATGAACTGGGCAGAAGAAGCTCAGAGTGAGAAACACTTCGAAATAATTGCACTTTACAAATAACAGTACAAAGCACACTGAAATTTCCCAAAATGGTTGCACTTTGCCAAATAACTCTGTACAGTGCAAGAAACACTCTAACGGTAGTACTCTGCAAATAGACTCACCCATGCACAAGAAACTTTTTGAAATTGCTGTATTAGACAGCACTTCATGAAATAGTTGCACTTTGTACACAAGAAACTCTTCAGAATAAATGCACAGTAATAAACACACTGTAAGCACTTTTACACACTTTGAGATATTTTGAATAACTATAAGGCTTCAATCAATGCGAATTAGTAATTTATGCCAAAACACAGTAATTTCCAAAACACATGCAGTTGTCTTGCTTTATTCATGCTAAATGTGCCCTTTTTGTCGTTTTGTAATATTTGTTTGCTCATTTAATCTTTTAATGTGCCCTTTATACTTTCCTGTCCTTGTTTTAACTCTAGACTTGCTCATTTTACTTTAAACATGCTCATTTTACAATTCAGAGGTAGTTCTGAAACCCTTATGTACTTTTCTGATACTCGCTTTATCAAATAACCTAATTTCAAGCACTTTGATTATTGAGCTTTTTTATGCTTCTCTTTTGCTTAATAAATGTTTCTATGCTATTCATTTGCTTAGTAAAACATTTTGTGCCCTTGTAATGCTCTGTTTTATCTCTTTCAGTAAATAAATCTTTTGTGCATATTTTCCTTACCTTTAGCATGCTTCTGGCCCTTTTATGGTCTCAGTTCACTTAGTTCACCATCATCGTTACCTCAGTACCTTGTGGCTCTGAAGAGTAGTTTTTACCATCCTGGTTCTGACACCATGTTACCTGCCAGGTTAGGAAGAAACAGGCAAATGTTGTGGGTTCTTGTTCAAGCAGGTTTATTACATGCAAACACACCATAAACGAAGCTAAGTAACTTTAACTTTTAAACAAACTAACTATCATGCACATAGATGTTAACACTGGCTGCACCTTCAAAATGGCACTGAAGCTAACGTACTTGGTATTTATATGTAGACACAGACTTTGGAAATGCTTCTTAAAGGTGTTATTCTACAACCTGGTCCTCACAAAATATGGGAGAATACTGCACTCCCCATTTTACTGTCCTCACTGGTCAGGTCAAACCATAAAGCTGTTTCCTTTGAAATAAAAATAACAGCCATGACCTCAGCAAACAATGGTCCTTTTAGGAGTTATTCTGCAGAAAATTCCTATTAAGTGATATGTTGGCAAAATTCCAAGTCCCCCAAATAATAGGAACACTGCTGCCTGTGCGGAACTGTTGATAGAAACCCTGTACAATCATGTTAATAGCTGTACTGAGGTAGCTGTACTTAGATGGAAAAAGTTCATGACAAACACAAAAAACAAGCTACCCTTCCGGAATCCCAGCATCAGTTGGCTATATAACAAAAGAAAGACAATCATGGCAAAAATTAGGAAGTGCAATGTCCAGCAAGGTAGAACTCTCTCAATCTAACCAATCAACTTAGGGGGCTAATCAAGTCTACTTAAGCTAAATTTGAGGTAAAATAGCCTCCCAGGCCAAGGACAATCACAAGGCTTTTTTCAGCTATTTCTGCAATCTCAAAGGCAATACACAGAAATGTGACAAACTCATCATAGAGTCACCTATACTGAGTTGTGAAATCGACTGGTAGACAAATTTAGCTACAATTTTACCCCCCCCCCTCCCCCAGACTCCTCTCAAGAAATGGCCTCAACTATAACTATGGAACAGGTCCTCAAAGGCACTCTCTCTTAGGCCAAGAACATTGTTATCAGTGATTGCCAATAATATTTTCGAATGAACCATTACTAATATGAAATATGACTTATGACCACTAGAATCACTATTTTACCACAGCTTCCAGAAAGGCTTCGCACCAAGGGAATGGAAGACTGTAATGGTCATCCTGCTGCACAAGAATGGGCCCTCTACAGACCCATAAGTTTGACTTCTGTCATATGCAAGGCCATGGAAAAAATCGTGGAAATAAAAAACAATGACATAGGAAACCTTCAGTCACTGTATCCAGCCTAATTTGGTTTTGTCAAGGCAGGTAATGCCTACTTAATCTGATGGCGTTCAAAATGGTCTCCAAAGCATTGGATGAAGGAAAAACAGTGAATACTGCATACCTTGAGTTGGCCAAAGCTTTCAGCACAATGCCCCACTCAGGCATTGTTGACAAACTTACAATATCAGGTGTAAACCCTTACGTCACCCACTGGATAGCCAGCTGGCTCACAAATAGGACCCAAGAAGTTAGCATAGATGAGTCTACCTCCACAAAAGGGCTAGTTACAAGCAGAGTCCTTCAATACTTGGCGCTGGGGACCACTCTTTTTTGTCATCTATTTCTCTGAGGTCAAGACCAATGTCAAAGGCCTCTGGCTGACTAGGTTTGCACCCTTTGGGGAGATGGCTACCACCGAAAACTACCACATTGTCAATACACCCCTAAGAGTAGACCCAGTGGTCAGGAATTAGGAATACATTTAGACAGCAACCTGGCCTTTGACATCATGTGTCTGTGGTGGTAAGGAAGTCATTCAAGGATGCTTAACTTATAACTAGAGTATGGCATCTAGGTCCAAGGATGTCATTGTTCCGCTGTACCCAGACCTCAGACCAATCATTGATTACAACACCCCATTTGGTATCTACTCAACCAGGCATATGAAATAACTTGAGGCATCTACAGGGGTTCCTTGCAAAAATACAGGCGTAAACATATATTATTCAGACAGCCTCACAGCCCTGTCCCTGTAGTTGGTACTCTATGGGCTGCTGAGAGGTGATCCATACCTGGCATACAAAACATCCTGTGATCACACTCTGATGGACCTGTTGCACATCTGCAAAACAAACAGCATCAGAATTATCCAATATAGGGACCTAAACTACACCTGCGACATAAATATTACATGCTGGAAGGACAAGAATGTGTCTTGAGACTACGTTCTCAATAAGAAGCTTTCCATCCATGTCAAGCACAGCTCTTCCCCAACCCTATTCAGTTGTAAATTGGACCAGTGTATGTGGAATCAAAAATGTACTCCTGGCCTGGCACCTATGTCTTTAATAAACAGAGGTAGCCAGTAAATGCCTTATCACCCATCCTCAGGTCTACATAAACCCCGTAAACAGCCATAAAGTATCAACCTGCAAGGCTAATCTTTCAGGGCCCCAGGGGACATTAGCCTAGTAATCACTTATGGTCCAGGTTTAATTAGCTGAACCAGCACTGTAGGAACTGGGGGGGACTGGAAGGTATCACTTCCAGACAGAGAAGGAAAACAGAAAGAATACATTCATTGTATCCTCTCTCTTTTTCATGTCGGTAGAAGTAGTCCTACCAGATAATGCAATCATTAAAGTGAAAAGGTGAGGTAGCAGCCACATCCAGCTGTATGGGAAAGGGAAAAAGACAGTGCCATTATACGATTATGTCCCTGATAGAAGTGAACAGTGTTTAGCCCAGTGAATATCCTGCTTCTGCTTGTGGCATGTGAAGGGAGTTAAGAGTCATAAAGTAAAAATCCTCCAACCAGTCCTGACATCCATTCCTGGCAGAATGTCACAGGCTGGCCACCCTCTTTCTGGTGTGCATGTGGCAGGTCAGAAAGAAAGAAACAATTACTGTCCCCCAGAAAAGGAGCTGAAGGATCCACTTCCAGGGATACTGGGGGGGGGGGCTAGAAAGAACCACTGTAAAGGGTGCAGAAGACCTTGATGAAACCACAGCCATGGGTGCAGGTATACAAGAAAAGCATACTTTCTGAAAAAGTGTCCAGAAGGGGGAGACAGAAAGATCCACATCCAGGTATGTTGGGTGAGAAGAAATCACTTCTAGTGGTATTTGGGGGAAGAAAGAACCACTTACAGGAAAGGGGTAGTTCTGCTGTCTGACATTGCTCCTTGTAGAAGCGAGCAGTGCTATCCACCCAGTACTTGCCATTCTGCTCCTTACATTGTATGGAGATTACAGCCATAAAGCAAATGAACTTGAAACACACCAATGGCCCTTCTGGCATATTGTCATTAGAGGGGAACCGCCTTCATGGGTGGTGCAAGGCACCAATTCCACAGGTATAGGGGATGCCAGAATAATCTGCTTCCAGTGATGCAGGGGAGGAGCAGTTCTGCTGTTTGAACAATGTCTCTTGTAGAACTGAGCAGCACTTTCAGCCAGTTAACTCCTTCCTCATGCTGATTACAGTGTGTGGGGAGTTTCTGGTAATAAAGCAAAAACCTTCAAACCTCCACTGCTGATCCCCCTTGGCAGACTCACACCCTCACATGAGGAACTTTATGGTTCAGGTGGGAGAAAGGTCTAATGAGTGGCAGGTAGCAGTGGTAAAGAGCAAAAAAGTTTGCTCTTTTGAAAACTTTAATTTATCCCCTCTGCTGGCATTTACTAGATGGTAGTGGAAGAAGTCATGCCAGATAATGCAATTATTACTATCAATAGTAGAGGAGGAGCTCATGCCAGAAAACTAAAGCTGTTGATTGGGGCCCATATAGCAGCAAGGCCTCACTGATAGTTTTTCTAGATTCAGTGAGTGGAGTTTCTTTGCTTTCTACCCTACTCCCATTCCCACCCACTACATAGAATTATATTTATACCTACTCAGCCACTCCACCCTACATTTCAACCTGTCACCTTCCATGAGACCACCATAAAATCCTTTCCAACACAATGACTCTAGAGTGGACAAAACCCTCACATTCCTACCCACCCACTACACAGAATTATATTTATACCTACTCAGCCACTCCACCCTACATTTCAACCTGTCACCTTCCATGAGACCACCATAAAATCCTTTCCAACACAATGACTCTAGAGTGGACAAAACCCTCACATTCCTACTGATTCTCCTGTCTATGATTACCAATTCTTCTGTTTATTCCTACAATTCCTATGTGTGAAATGAGTTTACTTACATTTCTACATTTAACATTAAGCATACTACTACATCAGGTAGTCACACTATACAAGGACTCCATAAAATATTTAACTTATCTGACAAAGTTGTACATTCTACAACTTATAGCTTTGACAGAAACAAAGTTCCTTGTGGGGAAAACAGACTGGCTCTTAAAACACTATTCTATCTGGCAAAGATGATTATGTTTGCATAGGACATTTAACTCATTTATGGACCTCTAGCTACAAATCTGTTCCCCTCCACAAATAAACTAACACCCCTACAATACAAAGAGTAAAATAACACCCCTAAAATAGTTAGCCCCAATCATTGTAGCATCAACAATAAATGGACTATGTTAGAAACATGGATCTTTACTCAAACCTCCCATTATCACATTAACTGAAACATGAGTCAAACATAACTTCTGCCCCTCCACTTTCATTCATTAATGAAAATTACACCATATTACAAAAATAGACCTGGAAACAGATGTGGAGGTCACCCCATGATTCTAATCAGATAAGATCTCTCTCTCTTAAGGGCAGGGATTGAATACTTTATGTAAATTTGCTTAGATTATATGATATATAGCAATATAAGTGAAGAATAATGTTTGTTAATTTTAACTTAATACAGTGTGATTACTTTTATACAAATGTAAATATGCCTATGTCAAAAGTGATAATTCAATAAAGGTGTTTAAAAAAAAAAAAAAGTTGTTAACCGTACATCAGCTGTGTATCAGGATGTAAAAGCCCTGAATTTATACCAAGTTTCATGACTTTCCATTCATACCTTTTTTCCCTTAAACAGCATTCTCCTGCCAACTGCTAAGTTATCAGTGTGTGCTCCAGTGAGCCACTCAAAGGGACACCTGAAGCTACCCTAGCAAAGATAGCCCCTGAACCTACAGTTTTCAGCTCTAAATAAGACACTGTTTCTGCGTCTCACATCCCGCATCTTTGAGAGTGTACAGCTCTTAAGTGACTAAAGTATGTTTCACTTCTTAAGCACTCTACCAAAAACGGTTCACTGAATACATACTTCAACTACTGTACTTGAGTGCTTTACATAAGCTATGGATTTTGGTCACCTTTACTTTACACTAAGAGGTGTGCACACTAGCCTCAGCTGTCTGCTTCCCCCTCCCTCCTTATATCTCACTACACATACAGCTCCGTGCCGTCCACCTACCAAAAGCTCTCTGCCTCTCTCTGCACTCGTTATTATCCACAGACTTCATATTTTAGAGCAGTAAAAATTTACATAGCTAACCTTCCTTACCTGTGGAGTAGCACAGGCATTTTATTTCCTTTTTTTCACTGCCTCCTTTCTAAATTGTCCATACTTTTATTTCTTATTTTTTCACCATCTCTTCTAATTTGCCCCACTCTTTTCTCGCCATTCTCCCTACTTAAACACACTGCACTAGCTTGGTCTGACATCTTCACATTTTCTCTCTATTTATCAGCCACTTGAAGGGACATCTGAGACTACCCTAGCAAAGGTAGCCTCTGCATCTCCACTTTTCAGCTCTAAATAAGACACAGTGGCTTTGGATCACATCCTGATTCTTTGAGAGCATGCAGCTCTTAAGTGACTAAAGTAAATTTCACTTCTTGGCACTCTACCAAAAGCGGTTCACTGAATGCATACTTCAACTATTGCACTTGAGTGTTCTACATAAGCTACGTATTTTGGTCTCCTTTACCTTACACTTAATAAGAGGCATGCACACTAGACTCAGGTGTCTGCTCACCCCCCTCCCTCCCTATTTCTCACTACACATACAACTCTGTGTCTTCTAACTGCCAAAATCTCCCTCCCCTCTCTGCACTAGTATTCTAAATAGACTGCATATTTTACAGCAGTAAAAACTTACATCACTACCCTTCCTTATCTGTGGAGTAGCAGAAAGATTTTATTTCCTATTTTTACTGCCTCCTTTCTAAATTGTCCATACATTTATTTCTTACTTTTTCACTGTCTCCTTCTAATTTGTCCCATACTGTCTTATACAAATCAATCATAGAAAATAATGATGCTTGATGATTGCAAACTATGCGATCTGGTTGCAGCCCACTCCATTCCCATACCCTACCCCATTCCCACCCACCACCTCTTTCCTCACATCTATACTCCACAGGCCACTCTCCCACCACAACTTCAACCAACCAAAATACACCAGAGTCACTACATCATCACATCAATTTCTTACTAGCCTCTCAGCCAACCATGTAACCTCACAATCCCCTGATCTTCAAACCACCCCATCCTGTTCATCCATCCAGCCACATCCCACCATTGTATGGATATTCACCTACCACTCTCATACTATCCATTCATGCAATTTACCTCTGCATAACCAGCACTCCTATATAATTTAACCACACTAGCTGAAACTGTCACTCTAAATTAAATCTCAGTCATTACTAACACTAACTCAAATATCATTAACTACTACTCTACCTAAATATATATCCTATCATACTTCACCTAAATATTTACACACAGGTAATACTTCTAACTACTGTTATATTACTAGCACATATTACTGCCTATCATAACATACCACCAATTGTACTACCTCACCATGCTACCACTAGTACTGACCCCACAACAGCAACACCTTTCACCAATTCCATCTATCCATCTGTGCTACATATAAACTTAATTCTTCATTACCTCAAACATGTCTTACCCCTTCATCATTCCAATAAACTAGCCCCCAAATATGACAAGTTTTTAACAAACTTCATAAGAACAAATGTAAACATTGCAGCCAGACTCTCAGTGGAGACATGCATCCTAATCCCGGCCAATCTGTTGACAATATCCAACATATGAACTGTCCATCTCTAATGATTCGCTGATACGAAATATGAATGTCAGAAGTATTGGCAAAAAATGCCATGACCTACATGCTAATCTTTCCCTATATTTTTCAGACTTAGTACTATTGACAGAAACTTGGCTTAAACCTGACACTCCCAATAACGAAATTCTAGCACCAGGCTATAACATACTACATAATGATCGTACATGTAAAAAAAGGAGGTGGTGTAGTCTTACTATTTAAAAGTCTACTAAATGTAGAAATCTGGGATATACACACACCTACCTTAGGTAATGCAGAAATCCTACTTGCAAAACTAAAAATCAACCCCAGAAAATCTATCAATATAATTGGTTGCTATATACCATGAGGCAGCAACATACCCACACTGGAGACCCTACTTGAATGGGCCTTTGAGTTCCTCCAACATGAAATATTTATCCTAGGAGATTTCAACATTGACTGGTTAACCTGCAACTCTAACCCTCTTATTAACTTCACCAACCTCCATGGACTCTCTCAGGTCATCTAGGCTCCCACTAGAATCAACAAATCAACCAAAAGACATTCAATCCTTGACTGGATCAACAGACCATCACTTATCTGCCATTCAGGATGTCTTCTTGACAGCTTCAGTGACCATTTACCTACTTATGTAATAAGACATCACACCTATCAGGAAAAACCCACCAACAACCATACAATTCAGAAACAAAAAGGACTTAATTCCATCTAACTTTATTAATACTCTCAAAGCCTATAACTGGACTCATCAAAAACCTCAACCTTGATGAAGCAGTCCAATATTTTAACTCTACCTTTCTCAATATCTCAGACTCCCATGCCCCCCCCCCCAGAACTATAAGAATCAAATTCAATTATGCTCCCTGAATGAAAAAAACTACTAGATCTCTCCCGAAATCTAGAGATAAAGCCTGGGCCCACTGGCACAGAACTGGATCATTTACTGATAAACAGGCATTTCTTGACCTTCTTAACAAGGCAAGGCAAGGCAAGGCAAGGCAAAGAAATCTGTCAAAACGGACAAAACTACCTACTACCACACAATGTAAACCAGATATCACAATAACCCCCAAAATTTCTGGTCAACCATTAACAACATTCTCCAACCTGATGAATGTAGTGCCCCCCCTCCATTACTGATACCTCACTCAACATTGCCACCCATTTCAACAAATTTTTCACAGAATCCATTTTGGTACTTGTCAACTCTCAAAGCTCCCCTTTTTCCAACCAACCATCCACTTTTAATAATAACAATGGATTTCCTTCCATCCTGTCTCTACTGATTTAATTAAAAAAATTTTCCTTTAGAAACTAAAACCTACTACCCTAGCCACTGATAAACTGCCAGATGAATTTCTGAAAATAGCTGCCAATGCCATTGCATACCCTGTATCCATTCTTATTAACCATTCAGTATCTGAAAATCTAGTCCATGAGATCTGGAAAATATCACACATTATTCCACTCCACAAAGGAGGTAACTCAAAGGAGTTAGCCAATGATCAGCCTATTGAAATACTCTCATCTCTGTCCAAAATACTTGAGATGTGTATACACTCTCAAGTTATGGACAACCTCATCACCTACAACCTTCTCACAAATACCCAACATGGCTTTAGGCCCTAACACAACATCCCTTATGCCATTCACTCACACAGTGAACAACCATAGAAATAATGGCAACTTTGTCTCTGCTATCTTCCTTGACCTCTCCAAGGCTTTTGATATGGTTAACCACAACAAACTCATCAAATCCCTCTCAGAACTAAACCTTAGCAAACCTACCTTAGCCCGGTTTAAAAGTTATTTAACAATTAGACAGCATTTAGTACAATGGAGGTAAGAACTCTCTCCATTATTAGCAGTCACTCTGGGTGTTCCTCAAGGATCCATCCTTGGTCCTTTACTTTTCTCTATCTTCACTAACAACCTCCACTCCTCTACTCTACATGCCTCAGTCCTCCAATATGCTGATGAGTCAACATTAATATGTGCCTCTCCTCTCCAAGATCTCTAAATAAAAACACAGGCTTCTTTCCTTTCGGTTGAAGAATGGCTTACCAGCTCTCAACTAATATAAACCCCAACAAAACCAAGCTCCTCATATTCTAGCCAACCACTCACTCCACCCCATACCCACATTCACTTTTACTTCTAATACCAAAACTAATATCTCTGCTGTCACCCACACCAAACTTCTAGGAGATGAAATAGACTGCAACATGAAATCTGATATTTACATTTCACCCATCGTAAAGAAAGTACACAAAAAAATTAGGTGGACTGTATAGAAACAAATTCCTCACAGAGAGTACTAGATCTAAAATAGCACAAACACATCTCATATCTACACTTTTATATGCCTCTTCAATACTTACCAATATTAGAAAATCCAATATTACAAAATTTGAAGCCTGCTATAACAAGATTGCAAAGTTTGCTACCAATAGCTCACATCACACACACACACACACACACACACACACACACACACACACACACACACACACACACACACACACACACACACACACACACACACACACACACACACACACACCGTTCTGTCCTTAAACAACTAAACTGGTTTGAATTTCCTCACCTTCTCCTTTACCACCAACTAATTCTAGTTCATGAACTTCTCTACCCCCCAAGAAAACCCCTGCATTGCAAAACCTAATACAAGCCTACTCCAGTACTACGGTCCTACGCTCCGACAACAAACCTCTCCTACACATCACTAAAGCTAACAACTCTGCAGCTGTCTCCCTTTACTCAAAACTTTACAGCAAAAACATGGAACACACTGTCCACTCACATATCTGCCACTACATCACTAACTCAGTTTAAAAAATCCCTAAAAACACCTTCTAGACAACTGGATTTGTAACTGTGACACCCCTGGCTAGTCTAACTCCACCTTCTACTTGCTCACACACAGTAGAACTCCTCCTTTACTACAGACAGCAGATCTTACTTTATCCTGCAGTCATTCTCTATTCTTTCAGTCTCTTCCTCTCAAAGTTTTTACTACTCTATAGACATTTGTAGTAAACATCATCCTACTGATGTTATTTTATTGCACAGTTTAAGGATATTCAATTATCGTACCTGTATGGTGTGCTCAGTTTCATCCCAAAAATAGTTGGTGTACATTAAAGCATTTTTATCCTAATGTTATTAGATGTACAATGTTATAGTATTATGATTCTATTATCCTAATGTTACTAGATGTATAATGTTATAGTATTATTCTGTTATCCTAATGTTACTAGAGGTATAATGTTATAGTATTATGAATCTGTTATCCTAATGTTGCTACATGTATAATGTTATAGTATTACTCTGTTATCCTAATGTTACTAGATGTATAATGTTATAGTATTATGATTCTGTTATCCTAATGTTACTAGATGTATAATGTTATAGTATTATGATTCTGTTATCCTAACATTACTACATGTATAATGTTATAGTATTACTCTGTTATCCTAATGTTACTAGATGTATAATGCTATAGTATTATGATTCTGTTATCCTAATGTTACTAGATGTATAATGTTATAGTATTATGATTCTGTACCTGTGAAATTATAAGTTTGTAAGAGAAATTATACTCTGTTACACGGGTCTCCGCTGAAAAAGGACTTGTGTCCAGTCGGACTTTCCCAGTAAACAAATGTAAAATAAATAAACAAATGACTTTACTGAACAAGCTAAATCTCTTCATAGGTGCTGTATACATTCCACCTTCCTCTTCCATTAATACATTTTTCCATTAACATAAAGACAATTAATGACATGTTGCCCACAAATAGCAATAAAATTGTATTTGGTTGATTTTAATCTCAGTAACAATAGTCCTGATGGGCCTAAACTCCTTAGAATATTAAAACAGCCAAGGACTAGAGTAACTAACTAGACCAAACAACTAGAAACCTTTTAACTTACCTTGCAGTTCCAATGTAAAACATAGATGGTTAAATAGAGATAACCAGCCTAACTTCATCAGTTATCACTACCAAGTAATCTCAATCTGGTTATCCAGAAAAAAAAAGTAACCCGGCAATTACAGGTAGGCCCTTTCCACAGAACCTCTTTTGGACAAATAAATATATGCTGGGATCCATTATATTCCACCCATATAGAGCTCACACATGCTCTATTTCATCAATAGCTCCTTAAATATTCAGGAGGCCATTTTCCCCTTAACATGAAGATGACTTAGAGGATAAAATACCCTTGGCTTACCAACTAAATTAAATAAAAGATAAAAGAAAATATGTATGGAAAATTTGAAAACAAGACCCATCCAATACAATTCTCCATCAGAAACATTCCGAATCACAGAAAACAACCAGAATACTCAGCAATAGTATTAAAGTCATTTACCCAAGACTGAAACAAAACTCTTCCCTCTAACAGCTAACAATGGGCATTACTAACACCCAATACCAAAACCCCAACACCTTCGCTGATGGCTGTCTTCTTGCTACTATTCATATTATTACCAACTCATTTTCACTGCACCCCCAGGCAAGTCTCACTTCAGAGCCAAGTTTTTATCCTTTAGCTAAATATTCTCCTACTTTTCACAGCAATGATTGAAGGCCAGACAAAATCTTTGTTCACTAAATTAAACTCTTCTGGTATTAAATTCCGCAAATTACATCCAAAGTTCCAAAAATTGGCAGCAATTAAAATGCAGAACTTCTTACACATTTTCCAGTTCTCACCATCTACTTTTATTTCCCCTCCTATATTGAAACATTCAATCATTATTCCTCTGTCTAAAGTATGCTCTCCCTCACAACATAAGGATTACAGTTCTATCTCAAAATTTTGCTCCTTTGCCAAAATCTTCAAAAAGCTAATCAACCCATAATTGCTCAAACATGTAAATAGTTATGGAGTGCTTTGTGAGCAACACTGCTTTATCTATTCTGTTAATACCCAAACTACTCTGCTATCTGTCACTGATCGCATTTACACCAAAATTAATGATGGATTAATTTCTTCAGGTGTCTTTGCAGACATGACACTTATTTGAAACATTAAATCATAGCCTCTCACTCCAAAAAACCCAGAGATTCAAGTTTGGTGAAAACACCTTATCCTCATTTAGAAATTATTGCAGGGTAAACCTTTTCAAATCTATTCCAGTAACTCACTATCTCACAGAAACAAATAACTACCACTTCATCTAATATAAAAAGGCACACTGGCTGTCAATTAATTAGAGCCACTTGCCTATTGAAAAGCCTGATGTTTAAAATTTGAACATATGGCTACTTCACATCCATCAAAAGAGTACACCAAATCAGATATCAAATCTCAAACTCACCATTGAAGAAAATGCATGCAGCTGGTCAACAAAGGAAAAGCAATCAGCTACCTACAGATATAAAAAGATTGAAATTCTCCAAACGGTAAAAAAAAAATCACAGGCAGCATTTTCAAAATGAATCAAAGTGGAACTGTTTTTGCAATACTGGCTAATATTGCAGAACTTGTGTGTAGTGAATCTTTGCTTCTGTGATATGTACTTATATATTATCTAACCAGATAATTATTGTTAGAGGAATCTTTATGTATCAATTTGTGTGTGCTCCTGTACAAGATGAAAAAGGGTCAATAAACCAGCTCACCTTCCAAGTTATCAAATGGTAAAATAAATAAAAATAAAATTAATTGTGGTAGCACATATGGCAACAAACAGTGTGACAAGAGTTCAGTACAGAATTATAATACGGAAAATATGCATTTTACAACAGATATGCACTGGGGTACACACTTTTGTTAAACTAAGAGGTGTGTCTGCAAATCTAATTAAACTTAAAATCAAATCACTGAGAAAAACAGACCACAAAATGGAGGACGCATGAATAAATGAGTGATTTAGATAACCAAGTAAGAAGGAAGGATGATGGAAACTGCATAGAAACACGGCTGCCCATGGCTATTTCATTCTAGAAACTTCTTAAAGATAGAGACAGCACTGTGCACTTCTGCAAGGAACACTGTTAGTCAGCAGAACTGCCATTTAACTGCACCACTGAAATTGGTTTATTCTGGCATCACCTGCATCCCTGGATGTGGTTATTTCTGTCAACTTTTGGAAGTTTTCCCTTCCAGCACCCCTGGAAGTGGTTCCTTCAGGTGAGAGTTTGAAAAAGGGGCCAGTGAGGAAGTTATTCAGGTGAGAGTTTGCCAACATGGCCATTGGGGAAGTTATGACCCTAATTTCTACACATGTACTCTAAGCAGAAGTAGAAGGGCCTACACTGGGAAGACAGCACTGTTCATTTCTGTAAGGTGCATTATCAACTAGCTGAATTGCCCCTTTTCCCAGACAACTAAAAAAGTGCTTCCTTCTGGTCTCCTTAAACCCTCTGGTTTCCCCCAGCCACCTCATACCCCTAGAATTAGTTTCTTCACCCCCACATATCTGGAAGTGGCTTTTTCTGGCCACTATGTAGACAAAATTTACCAGGAAATGAAGTCTGGGTCATGAGAATTACAGCCCAGCATGGGAACCCACATGAATCAAGGTGGGTAGGGCTATAAAGATGAATTTTAAGTGGTGATGAACAGTTCTTATGAGAAGATTGGAGGCCAGACTTTGGGAGAGACAGAGTTGCAGCATAATTTACATGATATGACGTGACTAAAGATATGCAATGGCCTCATAGGTGCTCATCTTTACATCATTAGAAGTGCAACATATTTTACAGAACCATCCATGCACAATTCCCACCCTGCACATTTACAGGTAAAACATTGTTTGACATCTGGCCAGTGTTTCAAGGTCATGCTTGTTATGTGAAACTCTGCACCTTTTCCCCAAAGGTGGTGTTTTTGTATCAAAGAAACTCTATTTTCATTTTTATGGACTCTGTATTTGTTCTGAAAAGTTGAACATTTCATATTGTGCCAACTTTTCTCACTGATTATTGAAAAGAAAGAAAATGACTTGGTCTGCTCACAGAAAAAGGAGCAAATGTGAAAAACAATTTTACAAATACTCAGACCTGTCCACTCTCATGTGAGTGAGGAGGTATTAGAGTTAATCACACCCAAAGGTGCTGAGAAGAAGTGTGTAGACAGTCATAACACAGGTAGTGGCCAGGAAAACTCAAAGGTGAAAAATATACCTGTAATTAAACAAATTGGAGGAAGGCAAAGCTACTATGTGAGAGCAAAATTAGTTCTCCCACAAAAGAACTGAAGTCAGAAAGAGACTCTTTTGAAGTACTAGAATAAAAACTTTGCAGCCTAGCACCTTGGTGCAAGGATGAAATCTTGTGACCAAGGTGACCAGGTTGAATTAGCTGGCTTCTGCACTATAGGAGTCAGGGGGGATGGAAGGAACCACTTTCAGGGGTGTGGGGGACAGATGGGACTAGTTCCCAGGGAGCTAGAAGGTAAGCAGGGAGTGAACAATGGTGCCAACCCAATGAATGCCCTTCTGCTGCTTATAGAGTCTGCATGGAGAGAATGTGGCCATAAAGCAAAAACCCTCATGCCTCCCATGATGGTGCTCTTGGCAGACTCTAGACTGAAGGAATGCCTTCTAGGGAAGCCAGGAAGGGTCAGTTCTGCTGCTATTTGATGGCAACGGATGAAGTCATGCCAGAAAATGCAACCATTCCTGTCAATGGGTTTGTTAGCCGACACTTAGTCATTCAGGAAAAGGGGAATTCTGCTAGATGATAATCTCTCTTGCAGAAGATAACAGTACTGTCAGCTCAGTCATGCCCTTCTGCTCCTTAGAGAGTGTGCAATGGAAGATCTGGCCATAAAGCAAAAAAAAATCTCAAAGCACCCTTGATGGTGTTCTTGGCAGACTCAAGCCAGAAAGAACCTCTCCTTGGGGAGCCAGGAAGGGGCATCTCTGGTAGCTGATAGCACTACACTGCTTACGTCTGCAAGGGACACTGTCAGCTCAGGACACTCCCTCCTTCTGCTAATTAGAGGGCATGTGCGGGGAGTTAAGAGCCACAAACAGAAAAACATTTGAGCTACCACTTGTGGACATTTTTGGCAGGTTGTTACCCTCATATGAGATAATGAAGGGTGTGGTTGGCTGAAGAGGCTAATGAGTGGTTGGGAGCAGTGGCAGAGAGCAAAAATGTTTACAGTGCTGAAGACTTTTGTTTTATCCCTTCTGCTGCCAAATATCAGATGGCAGTAGAAGTCATGTCAACCATTACTGTCAATGGGACAGGAAATCTTTCCAGAAAAGCAAGACTCGTGAAGGGGGCTTTTTTTGGAAGTAAGACACAAAGTTATTGTGGTAGCACATATGGTAACAGAAAGTGGAGTGCACTCAAGTGTTTATTCAACAGGGTAACAAACAGGCCTGTACAAACTTAAGGAAAATATGTATTTTGCTACCGATATATAGCAGGATATAATTTTTGCAAAATTAATTGGTATGATTGTAAACATAACTAAATATAAATTCAAATTACCCAAGAAAAAGAGAGCACAAAATGGAGAACAGTATACAAAGAGATAAAAGATAGCTATTAGATAGCCAACTATGGAAAGAAAGTAGGAAGGAAGACGAGAAACTCGAACAGAAATACTGTTATCAGTAGCCATTTAGTTCTATAAACTCTTTAAGGATGGAAAAAATTAAAGGCATAACACTTTACAGACAATATTTACTAGGAATGAAGTTTAGGTCACGGGATACGACAGCCCAGTATAGATGCTCACATCAATGAAGGTGGGCAAGGCTACAAGGAAGAAAGCGATGATGAACAGCTTTTTTTGAAGAGATAGAAGGCCACATTGGTGGGGAAACATGAGACATTTTACATGACATGACTAAATACATGACGCTGTTTTCTGGTTACTCATCTTGGTTAAGCCATTCATTAGACTCGAAATACATTTTAAAGAACTATCTGTGCTAATGTTCCACTCTGTACATTTAGTGATTTACAGGAGGATACATTCATTGACATCTGGCCATGTTTCAAGGTCATGGCTGTTGTGCGAAAATCATGCACCTTATTTCAGATGCTGCAGCTTCTCTCTTTCAAAGGAGCTCTGTTTCCATTTTGTGGAATTTGTACTGATACTTAAGAGTTGAACATTTTGCACAGAGACATCTTTATCCAATTACTTTTCAAGAAAATAAGGAGTCGGGCTGCTCACTGAAAAAGGAAATGTGAAAAAATGAGTCATCATTTTACAAATCTCAAACTTTTACATCTACACTCACGTGAGCAAGGAGGTATTTCATATCCATTCAAAAGTGGTGAGTAGAAGCATACAGATGTCAGTCTGAACACAAGCAATGGCCATGAAAACTAAGTACTGTAAAACTTACCTATAATTAAACAAATGGGAGGAAGACAAAGCTGCTATGGATAGCAGAACTGATTTTCCCTCACAAAAATGAATTAAGGAGACTCGGGTCATAATTTCTAGAATTAAAACTTTTGCAGTCTTGCAATATGGTGCAAGGACAAAGCCCAGACTGTGATCAAGGTGACCAGGTTTAAATAGTTACCCTTGAATTGTAGGAGGCAGTGGTGTTTGGACAAAATCACTTCCAGGGGGAGTGGGGGCCAGACTGAACTACTTCCAGATGTGAGAGGATAGTGAAGGAAAATGTTAATTTTATCCCCTGTGCTGTCATCCATTTGATGGCAGTAGAAAATGGGTCTATATCACCAAATCGAAAAGACTGGTGATAGAATGGCATTTACATCAGAAATGGCATTCATTGAGGTGTTTATTGTGAGATCACGGTACAGTGAAGATTGGAAAATTTGCCATTTCCTCACTGTAGTGCGATCTCGGAGTTGGCATATATAATTAGCGGGGGGTGTGAGGGGGGCAGCCCCCACAAGAGCGACTTAGATAACCAGCATTTTCTATGTAAATGCCGTTCAGTGCTGGTCTTTTCAATGTTCTGATATAGACCCATAGAAAATCATGTCAGATAATGCAACTATTCCTATCTATGCAGTAGACAGAAACCACTTCCAGTGGTGAAGGGAAGAGTCAGTTCTGCTAGATGATAATGTACCTGGCATGGGAGGGGGGAATGCTTTATGGACATAAAGCAAAAATTCTCAAATCACCCCTTCCGGGGGCCATCCAGAAGGAACTCCACCCAGTGAGGGAAAGGAAACATACCTCTCAGCTCTACAGATTTTCCACAGAATGTCCAGATTTTTGCCTCACATTTTGTCTATTCCTTATAAAATTTCTGGTTTTCTGGCAAATCACTGAGGACTGAAATCACTAAATAATGACAAGCATTTGAATTTCAGACTTCATATCCTTCATAAAATGCATGTCAACACAAATCTCGTAATTCTTGTACCATTTAGGTTTATAAGAACAATATTTAAAATATGTTCCTAATTTTGGGCTGTTGTTTCCCCCATTATTATATGCTTTACTTAGATTTCCCATGCTATGAGATCAAGGGGCATGGGAGGAGCAGTTCTGCTAGCTGACAATATCCCTTGCAGAAGTGAGCTGTGCTATCAGCCCAGTGTACACCCTTCTAATGTTGCTTGGAGTATGTAGAGATTGTGTCCATAAAGCAAAAACCCTTGAATTACCCCATGATGTCCCCTCTTGGCAGACTTTCATCCTCTGAAGAGGGAATGAATAGGGAGGATGGCCTAAATGGCTGAGTGGCAGTTAGCAGTGGCAAGGAACAAAAAAAAAAAAACAGTTGAAGACCTTAATTTTATCTCCTCTCCTGCCATATATTAGATGGCAATGAAATAAGTCATGCCAGGCAATGCAAAAAATTACTGTTAATGAGGCAGGACGTAATACCAGAAAACAAGGCTTGTGATGGGACCTAGTTGTCAGTAAGGCAGAAAATCATTGTGGTAGAGTATATGGCAGCAGAAAGTGCAGCACACTTAGATGTGAGCCAGTACAAGTGTGTAATGCCTAGTATATTGAAGAAAATCTGCATTTTTGACTGATATGCAGCAAGATCTTGTAAAATTAAGAGGAAACATGCAAACAATTAAATTCAAAATAGAATTAGCTATAAAAAGCACACAATGGACAACAGTATAAGAAGGGTCGAGTTACAGCAGCATTAGAAAACCAACTACGAAAGTAGAAAGGAAGCACAATAGAAAGCAAAACAGAAATACTGTAGCCAATATGAATTCATGTTTAGCAACTGACAAGTTAAAGGGTAACACTAAAAAGACAATATTTACCAGGAGATTAAGTGTGCATCATAGGGAAAGGCAACCCAGTATGGGTACCCACAATGACCAAGGTGGGAAAGTCTACAAGGGAAAATTGTACATGGTGATGAACAGCCTTTTTTGAAGAGATTGGGGGCTAAACATGGGAAATGATAGACATACAGCATAATGTGACTAAAGACATGCAGCTGTTTTATGCTTACTCACCTTGGCCAAGTGGTTCATTAGACATACAGCACATTTTACAGTAACTATCCCATGCACAATTCCTATACTAATCTGTAAGTTTATGGTAAAGTGGCAATGGGATGGCAATATATATGACCCAATCACAGGAGAGGCAAGCCTTAGAATTTTTTAATATCATGTCTGCCAGGTTATTGAAGGTAGAGAAATTGCCACATGAAGTATGACACCCTGGTGGCCTCAAGGATTGGTTCGGAAAACAGTTTGGCTGTAGTGCATGTTCCAAGAAGTTAACCTTTTCATTGTCAGCTACATAATACTTGTGAACCCATAGGCGTTGTTTGACAGAAGCAAAAAAGACTTAATTGGCAAATTTAGGTTGATAAGGGGGCATAGTTCATCAAGACTGTTCAGGGTAACATTCTGTATTGCCTAGACAAATATCATGAGGGCTATGGGGAACTGAACTGGAAATAAGATGGTGGCAAGTGCTCCACATGAGATCCAGAATCACTAAATCACAAATTTGTTTGTCAGTGGTTGGAGAGGGCAAGTCAATTCTGTGGGCCAATGTGCCGGTTGCTCCTGGTAGGTAAGATTAAATTCTTTATATCAACATTTTAACAAATCTAATGATATATTACAAGGGCAACTGTTGGCTAGGTGGCAAGAGTTCATGCATTGTGCGATAACAGTAGCAGACTGGTCCTATAAATTGCGGGTCTTTTGGCAGGGCTGCACTACTCCAGGGTCAGATTCACTTTTTTAAATGTCTCCATACATAGCACTACTTGTCTTGCTTTACAGACGGCAACTGAGTAGGGGACAAGAAAATGTGGTACCCTTCATGCTAAGTACTTCCACATGGTTTAGGATCGTGAATGGGTATGATCCCTATGGAGAAAAATCATAGTGGTAATACAATGGGCAGAAAGGATTATGTTACCACCCCAAAAGGATGTACACTTTTGGTTAATGGACATTCTGAATAAAATCATCAACTGATTATTTGGTGCTGGATAAAAACAGTAGTAGCTTCCTTGTTAGCTACTTTGTTCAAAATCTGGAAAGTGTATTAAGAGGACTGGACAGTTATCTTTGTGTCTTATTTTTATAAGGTGAGGGCATCTTGTCGCAACATATTATGTTGTTCTGCTTGGAAAGAATACTCGTCTTTACTTTTCATAATCTGTAGGCAACTTAGAATTAGGGTAAATGAGAAGTAGGGTCTGGTGGAGTTAATAGGGTCTGGTGGAGTTAAGTAGGGTCTGGTGGAGTTTAAGAAATACTTTCGATCAAGATTTGTGAGACGTTTAGTGTTACAGCTTTGAGAGTTCACACTTTTGTAGTTTTGCTATCAAGTATTGCATGGATACAGAATACTGTCATGAGACATGATCTATACATGTGTTTTTATGTTGTTTGAACCAATGTTGTTTTTATTTATTTTTATTTATTTATTAACATTTGTGACCAGGAAAGTCCAGCTGGGTCAGAAATTCATTTTCAGTGGAGGCATGGGGAGAAAAGCTCCAACAGTTACAATAAAAGATAGAAAGTAGTTATCATATATAATCAAATTAAAAGACAAATCATAAAAATACATATTTGCAAGATGCACATTAGATGGCAGAGAATAATCAAATAAAAGCTGCAAAATGTACATATAATTAAACAAATGGGAGGAAGGCTAATACAAAATCACCACCAACGCTGTTATATTTACTACAAATCTCTGTACCAATGGTTAAACTAAAAGAGGATGGGCAAAACCCATCACTGATTAATCAATTAGCTGTGTATCTTATGCAGAGAACTCTATAGTATAATTATCTCATGGTTTCTTTTGTTGCAATGTGCTTCTATAAAACTTCAATAAATGTTTAAAAAAAATATGCAGGCAGTATTTAATGAAACAATGTACACTGCATTAGCCATGCCAGTAAGAAAACAAACTCTTATTTGCTACAAATCATATACTATATACACTGCCAGGGGATGAGCTGTACTGAATGAGCTATGTTAAAAAAATAAAGCTGCAAAATGTATATATAATTACACAAATGTGAGGAAGGCAAAGCTACTACTGGAGAGCAGAACTGTTTCTCCTTAGTAGGAAGGATACTCTGGAACAACAATTTATCAATTCTAGATTAAAAGCTTTTGCAGTCTGACATAATGGCACAAGGATGGAGCCCTGATTGCCTCCAAAGTGACCATGTTTACTTAGTTGTTCCTGCACAACAATAGCTATGGGCTGGAAGGAACTACTTGCAGGGGTTCTGAGGAACTGGAAGGAAGACCAATTTTATCGCCTCGTCTGCAGTAGATGTAGTGGAAGAAATCAACGATAATGCAACTATTACTGTTAATGGGTCAAGTAGAAACTATGGCCAGTGATCTGAGGAAGTCCCTGGCAGAAGTGAGCAGTAATGTCAACTCGATGCATGCTCCTCTGCTGCTTAATATGTCTGGGAAGTTTAGAACCATAAAGTGGAAACCTTGAATCCACCACTGATAGTCCATCTTGGCACAGTCACATAAGAAGGAATCTCTCCAATGGTTGAAGGAGGAAGAGCAGCAGGGTTACTGGAAGGCAACAGATACAGCAACTGCAAGGCATTCAGGGCCAGAAGCAACCACTTCCAGGAGTGAAGTGAGACTAGAAGGAAGGCTTTTACTCTATCATGTATGTTCCTGCATATTAGATAACAGTGGAAGAAATCATACCAGAATTCAGTCATTTGGTGTGTGTGTGTGTGTGTGTGTGTGTGTGTGTGTGTGTGTGTGTGTGTGTGTGTGTGTCTGTGTGTGTGTGTGTGTGTGTGTGTGTGTGTGTGTGTGTGTGTGTGTGTGTGTGTGTGTGTGTGTGTGTGTGTGTGTGTGTGTGTGTGTGTGTGTGTGTGTGTGTGTCTGTGTGTGTCTGTGTGTGTCTGTGTGTGTGTCTGTGTGTGTGTCTGTGTGTGTGTCTGTGTAGAGTTTAGGGCCATAAAGCAAAACCATCAAACCATCTTCACCACTTCCACCAATTTCCCTTCTTGGCAGATGGACAGGAAGGAATCTTCCAGATGTACGGGGGTAGCAGACATAGCCACTTGCAGGGGACCAGAAGACTAATTTTATTCCCTCTACTGGGATGTATTATTTGGCAGTGGAAGAATTCATACCAAATAATGCAGCCATCACTGGCAATGGGGCTGGTAGGAACCATTTCTAGTGGTGTGGAAAAGGAGCAGTTCTGCTAGTAGGCAATGTCCCTTGCAGAAGTGAGCAGTGCTTTCAGCCCATTGCATACCCTTCTGCTTAGCGTGTGTGGGGGAGTTTAGGGCCATAAAGCAAGAACACTCAAGGCTCCCTTGATGGTTTATCTTGGCAGAAACCTGTCAGAAGGAGCCACTTCCAGGGGTGAAAGGGGGACCAAAAGGAGCCACTTCCAGTGGTGCAAGGAAGGGGCAGTTTTACTAGATGACAATACTCTCTGCAGAAGAGAGCAGTGTTGTCATCTATATAACACCCCCTTCTGAGAGGCTGTGTGGAGAGATTAGGGGCATAAAACAAAACCCTTGAATGACCCCCAGTGGACCTCTTGGCTGACTGTCACCCTCTGATGAGGAAATGAATGAGTTGGAATGGCAGGCAGCAGTGGCATGGCGCTAACAAATGTTTGCAGTGCGTATGGCAAAAGAAAGAGTCCACTCAAATGTATGTTCAACAGGTTAACAAAAGGGATCAGTATAAATTAGTAATGCTTATTACATTAAGGCAAATATGTGTTTATTACAGATAATTTCACAACCTTGTACCCTGTCTTAAGAGGCATGTCTTTAAACAAAACAAGTTCCACCCCCCCCCAAAAAAGCAGAAAATGGAGAACAGCATATAAAGCACTTCATGGTGGCAAGACAGGCTTGCATTCCTTATCCTGTTTAGCTGATATTTTTTCAGCAAGTGAATAAAACTAAAAAGTTTTCCTTACAGGAGTTATTTTCAAAATCAGAGGACTGAGTGGATCAGCTGGTTAAGAGATGGCTGCAGTCAGTCTTTGGACCTTTTGTGACATCATCTGGAGGGACGACTAGTATTCCCACAAAATGTCTTAAATCAGTTGGTAAAAGCATTGCAGTTACTTTTTCATTTGGGCAAAAATGCATTAATAAAACAAATTTCCAGTGACTGATATGCCCATCATCTCTCAGGAGTTGCTCAACATTTTGTAAATGTGTGTGTAGTTTGTTTAGATCATAAGGTGTCTAAATCTGTACCTGCAACTGTTCAATCACTGAAAAAGCCTTGGGGACCATTTTATTATTTACAGTGGAATTTTATCAAACTTAAGGTGCAAAAATTTAGTTAAGTATCAGTTGTGGTTGACTTTTTTTTGGATGGCTAAAATTTGTAAAAGCATATCCTTATATGAAGAAAGATGCCTGAACTAAAACACTTTTAATTGACTTGATTCCTAGATTTGGTGTTCCTTGTTGTATTCAGTCAGATGAGGGTATTCATTTTACTAGCCAAGTAGTACTGCTGGCCCATGAGAATGCCTGCTACTCCCCCACCTCAAAAATGTAGAATTGCAAGATATTGATGAATCAATACTTTTATATTACAAATCTCTTTGCTCTGTTTTGTAGAGATCACAGTACTGTTTTTCATAGGTAAGTACTAGGCTAGCTGCCCTTGTAGGCCATGTTAAGCCTATCCAGTTTCCCCTTTTTGTGCTCCAAAAAACCTATTCCATTTGGTTTTAAACTAGCCGTATCCATCCCATTGTCGTTAATTATATATTACCCATAATGGGAATAACTGGGATCATACCGTAGATAATTTGAGGGGATCAATGCATGGGATAAAGCATTTAGGAGTTGCCTGTGTCCAGTAGTAGTACAAGGGGCAGTCCTGGGGTAAACGTTCTTTTTCCCATCAATAGATCTAAGTAGCACTTGAATATGAATGGGATTACCCTTGTTTTATGTGGAACGGGAGTCTGTTCTACAGCAGTGGTATCCTCTGTGAGGTATACCTGTCACTCCTAACCTTCTGGTCATTTGCATAAGAGATTTAGATCTCTAGACAGATATTTCTGATGCCATTTGACTTACTGATGTGCAGTAAATCCATCAGTAATGGGTCAGAGGATGCCTTGCATGGCAGACACAGGTCACCTTTCAGCAGTCTGTAGGATACTGAGAATAGTAACAGGGCTTTGAACCAGTCCATGCAGGACATGTTGTTTAGGCCTTGTGTCCTTTTATTAAGGTATCTCTGTGGGAGTCTGATTCTCACCAAACACCTTTCTCTGATTTTAGCAATGTGTGTATGTCTATTAAGAAATAATTCACTATTTAATTCCAATGGTTGTAGATGATTACAAAAGCAAGCAAAATAAAATGATGAAAATTACAGTAACTGGCCCAATGATAAGTCCATAGGAAAAAAGAGCATACTGGGGCTGGAGAGGACATGCAGTCCAATAACCTACAGAGCAGGACAGTTATGACCTGCAACCTGGCAACTTGGGCTACATTAAAGTACATTCCTGAAGAAACTTAGCCCCAAATGATAAGGACCATACTTGGTTTTGGTCACCACTGCCACTGCCATTCGTTTTGAAGGATCCATGTGTCACATGTCAAGACCACTCTCCCTTGTAAAGAGTACAGCCAAAATTCCACTGATGTCATTTCACAAGAACCAGCAGAATCACAAAAAGAAACAGGGACATCAGTGCATCCAGATATGACAGTCAGTGGCATTTTGCCATCCATATCAAATCCAGAACCAATTGAAATGTTTGTCATCCAACTTTGATTCAACATCTGCCATCCAGATCAAATCTAGAATTAAATGCAGGCAAGTTACCCTTTTTCACAGACAAGGAAGTTAAAATCAGGCGACTCCTGTTACTTCATCCTGGTCAGAACTAAATTCCAATGATTCTTCAGCATCTACAGCATTTTTCCTTGCTTCTGAATGTAACAAGAGATTCATCAGGTCTATATTAAAGACTGAACGTTCAAAACCGCGAATACGATAACCACGACATGTAAATGCCGAACAGCTGAAACAGCGAAACACATAAACATTGAAATACGGAATGCTGAAAGTATTTCCCTGGCCAGCAGAGTGATCATAGGGAAGAGGAAATATATCCTTTTCCCCACTCTAGTGTGATCTCAGAGTTGGTATATATAAGTAGGGGGGTGTGGGGGGTGCAGGGAGGCTTGCCACCCTGCAAAAGTGTGTTTATTGAGGTTTGTTTGAGTAAGTTTTACTTACCTGTATGGCACTGTTGTTTGCAGAAATGTGGTCGGCACTCCGTATTTTGATGCTTACGTGTTTCGCTGTTTCAGCTGTTCAGCATTTACGTTTCACAGTTGTCGTATTTGCGGTTTTGAATGTTCGGTCTTTTAATATAGACCCGATTCATCATGCTTTTTGGATACCGATATAGACATTGCTCTATCCAAATGAAATTCATTTGTGAAGTTGTCTGTAATAAAAGCTTTTGTTGGTTTTGTATGAACCACAAATAAACTCAACAATTTGTATGCAGTTTCTTCAGTTCCAACATGCTCGGTTTTCCTATGGACTTATTATCGGAGCAGTTACTGTGATTTTCATCATCATTTCATTGAGCTTGCTTTGGCAATCATCAGTAACCACTGGAGCTTAAGTAAGGAATTATTTCTTAGTAGATATACATACATTGCTAAAAACAGAGACAGGCATTTGGTTAGAATCACGAGCACCTGAATGGGAGCTTAGATTTAATAATTAAAGTACACAGTATAAAATGGAAACAGAAAAAGCTCTGATGCTTGTAACAAACAAAATGTCTAAAAAAAAAAAAAAAAAAAAAAAAAAAAAAAAAAAACATGGTCAAAAATGTGGTACACACATTTAATAACATTCACTTTAGTGCTTTCCTTCACAATGGCATTTTCATCAGAACTGAAGTAAAATCAATAAAAGCCTTGAAATATACAGAAATAAAGATGTCACATCCTAATCGACCAATACAAATCTCCATACTTAATTTTAAATGGACCTTTCATTCTAACACTATACTAATAAAAAAAAGAGTAAAACTACATAATGAACAATAAAATGATCAATCACATAACTGTACAGCAAATATACTATGGTTTCACTTCCTCTACCTTAAGAACACTATATAAAGAAACATGATCATTTAACCCAGGGGTAAAAATGGTATTTAATCGGAGTTGCCATAATAAGTCTTTATTATTTCACAGTGCACTCCCAAGGTCCCCCATCATGGGGGGATACTAGAAAAAAGGTCTAGTACATTAACAGTGGAGAAGCTCAAATTCACATCCCATAGGCGATAGTTAACAATTGTCAAAAAATCCCATGAGTTTCTTAATATATGGAGAAACATTGTTAAAAGCCTTCAAAAGTCTGTCAATGTACTCAGCTAGGGAACATGTTTTGTAACCTTGCGCAGGCACAACTGGTCTGAGTGGGGGGTTACTGACATCCTTGTGGATGTTACAATCCCAAATATAGTAGGTACTAATGGATCCTTTACAAACAGAACATTATAACGCTCCAAGCTAATCATATTCTGCATAAGACAGTCATAAAGCAGCAAGTCTCATTTTTTTATAAGCAAGCTCAACCTCTGCTTGTGAGACTTGGGCATATTTGCACACATCATGCAACAATTCAGCCATTTCACTCGAGTAGTTAATGGAGTCCATGATAAAGGCCTCCCCCCATGTCAGGCTTCATGATGCGAATAGAAGAATCTTTGGAAGGCACCATTAATTCTGTCTCATGACCATCCAAGTTGAACTTAATGTTACTTTAACTAAATTTGAAAATATCCTGTATTTTCATTTCAAAAACTCTTTCAAATGCTTGAATTAAGGGGTTTCAATGGAGGACTGCAAGTACCTTCCTTCTTGCTCATGGTTCCACTTTATGGTTCTAAACTTCCCAGACATATTAAGCAGCAGAGGAGCATGCATCGAGTTGACATTACTGCTCATCTTTGAACCCAAATATTTGTTTTTGTAAAGACAAGCCACATTTAACTTTCTCATGAATACTTTGAGTTCCACAAGGGAATCTGCCACATCACCTGCAGTAGGGGGGGGGGGGCAAAGGTGAAACCATTCTAAAAAAAGATTAAGATCAATATCCAAAATGTCTAACTTACTATAATTAAAATTATAATCGTCATGTTTTATAACCCTTCTTGCTGGATTTCAACAAACGATAACAGTGTTACTTACTCTTCCCACATCTGTCTCTCGTTCTTCCTTGATTCCCCACTTCCTCCTACCTTGGGGTTCCGCCAATAGACTGGTAATGATCATTCTGAGGGTACCCCCCCCACATAGTCTTATTTGTTGGATAATGTCTTGGATATCCTTGGGGGAATTCTAAAGGGTCATGGGAGAGGGTATCAGAATTGTTTTCGACTTGTGATTCAACACTATAAATCACCAGCTGTCAATCACCACATGCTTCTTTGCTATAATTTCCTTGTCCCCCAACCTGTTCAGTGTTCAAATAGTTACCAGTACCTTTAGATTGCTTTTATAATTAGGATAAGCTAATTTGTTCCTATAATCCTTGGCATCACTTTCCAACTTTTTTTGCTTTTTCTTAATGGTGTCCTCATGCAACTGATCGACTTTATTAAAATATTGTCACATTTACCTTTGTAGGAATCAAATAAGTCCTTTTTAATATTGCCATTTAACATTTCCAGTTCAGCCTTAACCAAACTCATTTGTCTTGCATTGTACTTAATTCCACAAGCTCACAACCATGCCTATCAAACATAGATGTCAAATCAATATCAATCAATATCAATATGTTGTTGTATCTTTCGGCTTTTCCCGGTTAGGGGTTGCTACAGCGGAACTCCGGTCCGCTAATGATTGGCAGTAGATTTTTATGTACCGACTTGCCAGGTCTGACGCACAACCTTCAATGAAGGTATGCCCATTCACGCATGTCTCCACACAGAAGATGCTCTAGCTGAGAGTTGAACTGGACAGCGCCTTACTGTGAGGCGACAACGCTACCGCAGCACCACCACTGCATATAATTCAGAATTGTAAGAAATGCCATTAGGAAACTTCCACAGCCTGAGTCCCTTAGGGACACACTTATTAATAATACATTAATTTAGGAATTATCATCCAATTGTAGGTTGCAAAATTTTAATAGCTATCTCAAAAAGTCTAATTGCTTTAATAATAAAAAACTCTAAGAAGCTTCAGAACTCCATCCATGAAATGAAAAACATTTTACAGAGCCAAGGTTGAAGGGATAATCCCATAAAAGAAACTGGGTTCTGTGTCAGCTTCAAGAGTGTCACCTCAAATATTGTGTGCAGCCCCGTGCAAACATTGCCACTTTTAACATCAGAATTAAACACCTTTATTCAATTATCATGTGTGACATAGGCACATTTACATTTATATAAAAGTAATCAAACTGTATTAACATTAACAAACATTATACTTCACATATATTGCTATACATCATATAACCCAAGCAACATTACATAAATTATTCAATTCCTGCCCCTTTTTTTAAACATCAACCTCTCCTACTCCACATCAGTCTGTTATAAGGGTCTGTGACATAGGAAGTGCTTGGAGATACTGCATGAGCAACTGAACCAGCTGAGTTATCTCACTACTCAACATGGAGAAATCCACCTCTATGAACTTGGAACCAATGGCTTCTTTGTCACTAGCTCTTGGGTGCCCATGTGTCCAACCAGGCTACATAGTCCACGAATAACCAAATGTTGTAGCCTCACTGTGCAGAAAAAACAGTCAAATAAATAAAGTACACAGCACAAACTTGAAATACAGAGAAAACTCCAGTGTTTATTTTATTTATTTTGCATTTGTTAACCAGGATGGTCCGACTGGACACAGATCCATTTTCAGTGGAGGCCCAGGGAGAAAAGCTCCACAGTAAGTAAAATTTTACACAATATGCTAAAATAGAGTATACAGAGAATTTCAAACAATATGTTAAAATACAGTATATGGCAGAAGACCTATATATACAGGAAAAATATTTACACATGGTTAATAACAGAATAAGTATACAAATTCAATCAGTATTATAATACCTAGACTGTAATATACATTACAGTAGGTATATTAGGAAGTGAGGTATATAAGTGGAATAATGTGAGGACTTATGTAATACATGGGCATAGCCACTTATTCTTTAAGTGTGTTCTAAGTGAGGTTTTAAAGTGGGAAGAGGTAGGGGCAGAAATCAGAGCAGGAGGGAGATTATTCCAGGTTCTAGCTAAGGAGTGGGAGAACAGTGCTTTTCCTGCAGTATTGTTAGCCCTAGAGATACAGAGGAGGGGTTTGTCAGAAGATTGGAGAGGACGATTTCTACTATAGTGGGTGAAAAGTTGGCCTAGTGCAGGGTTTTTTTTCTGGATGTGTTACCACATTGCAGGTAATAACTAATTGGTGATAGGTTAGTAGCTGCAGAAGTTCCAGCCATTGCAGTTCCCTTAGAGCCTGGCAATGGTGGGTTCTAAAGGTGGAGTTGTTTGCAAACTTGGCAGTTTTATTATAACATGATTCAAGTCTGGCAAGGTCAAGTTTTCTAAGCTGGGTAAAAATTGGAGCAGCATACATTAGGGTAGACAAGAGGTGAGTTTGGGCTAGGGTAATCCGTGCTTATTTCAAGTGGGATTTCCTATGCCTATATAGTGTTCCCATTTTTTTATGGACTTTTTTGATAGTTTGTGAAATGTGGATGTTGAAGTGTAGATTTTTATCAATTTCAACACCTAGGAGTTTGGTATGGTCAGAGGGAGACATAATAGTGGCATTTTTGGAGGAGATAGTGAAGGATAGAGGAGTGGAAATGGTTTTGTTGGGGGTGAAAAGTAGTAATTTGGTTTTATTAGGGTTTAGGATAAGTTGCATCTGAGTGATCCAACTTTCCACAGAGATAAAGGATTCCTGGGTGAGTTGTAGGGTGGGAAGTAATGGAGCTGAACAGGTAAGAGTTGAATCGTCAGCGTATTGTATAAGTGAAGCATGCTGTGTGGTGGTATGGAGATTACTGGTAAATATGGAGAAAAGAAGTGGGCCTAATATGGAGCCTTGTGGTACACCTATGGTAGTTGGGAGTAAGGGGGATAGTACACTTTGCCATTGGACAGATTGTTGCATATTTGACAGATAGCTTTTAAACCAGGCTATGGAGGAAGGGGCAAAGGATAGGGATGTAAACCAGGCTATGGAGGAAGGGGCAAAGGATAGGGATGTCAGGGTGTCTTAGTAGTAAGGAATGTGAAACCATGTCAAATGCTTTGGAGAGGTCTAGAAATATTGCAGATACAAAGTTATTATTTCTATGTTGGTTCATCAGATTGTTGAAAGAGAGCAGAGCAGTGGTTGTGCTATGGTGTTGTTGGAAGCCATGCTGTGGGGGAGAGGAGATGGTGTGAGTTTAGGAACTGTGTTAACTGAGAATATATACATTTCTCTAGTATTTTAGATAAGGGGGACAGAATGGCAATGGGGTGGTAATTTGAGTATTCGTAAGAGTTTCTGCCTTTAGGTAGTGGATGTAGTATGATACCTTTCATAGCTGTGGGACATATGCTTCTTGTATGGAGCGATTGATAAGAATAGAAATAGGGTAGGATAAGGATTCAGCAGCTATTTTTAGGAAGTTGCCTGGCAGATTGTCAGTGGCAAGTGTCTGTAACAAACACAAAATGTCAAAACATGGTAAACAGACACTTAATAACCTTCAGTTTAGTGCTTTCGTTCAGAACTGGAACTTCATCAGAACTTGAGTACAATCAATAAAAACCTTTAAATAGAAATAGAAATAACAATGGCACAGCCTAATCAATCAATTCAAGCCTCCATAATTAATTTCAAGTCTCTATACTATACTAATAATCATACAGAGTGAAAAACTATGTAAGAAACAGTAAAAAAGTCTCACATAATTGTAGCGTGAAACTGCAGATTTGCTGCCTGTATCTTAACACTTTTTCAAGAAACATGATAGTTGAACCCTGAGACAACAATGGCATTTAATCTGAATTACCATAATAACTATATTTCAGGCTGTTTTTTATTTATTACTTTTGTAAAACAGTAAATTAAAAAAAATTGCTTGTTTCCTCCACCACAGGCTAACACATACCTAAACAAAGCATATTATATTCTAGATTTAAGATTATTTTCTGCTGCCTTGCATGCTTAGCAACTGCTGGGGTGTGTACATATATCTACTGTACATGATGGGGGTATTCCATTGACAGGGACTGGTTCAGAGCTTCATACTGCATTTTGTCTTTTTTCTTGCTAAAAATCGAAAGAATAAATGTATTTCTAACCCCCCTTCCAGTAATGCTGCTTCAACTACCAGTGATGTTTGCTATCATTAAAATGGAACACTTTGTTGAAATTCTGCTTACAATTTCACTTTGGAAAATTTATGATGCGGCTGGAGGGGCAGGGCATGGCTGCATTGCCTATAGAGGTCTGGTTGTTGTTACAGGCCATGTTATTCCAACTACATGACATACAAAAGTTTTACCTGAAGGAAAGATTTGTGATATATACTGCAAGACATTCCTAACCCAGCTGGTAAAAATGCCACCTGGATTTATCATAGCATTGCACAAAAACCTGCTTTTAAAGGACTTGCTCACATGGATCTTGGTGACAGGCTAATTTCTGGAGTAGGTATTACTCCTGCTTATGGGGAAGTGAGGTCCATCTGAGAGCTTAGGAAGTTATCCACATTTGGAAATTTTGAGTAATTCCACCTTAGATTACCCTCAAACTGACTGCAATGCACTGTGTGGTGCTACAAAACTGCAAGACACTTGATTTCACCCTTGCTTCTATAAGGGGTACATGGACAGCCATCAAAACAGAGTGCTGCTCTTTCATTCCTGATAATACTTGTGCCATTCGTAGTCACTTAGAAATAATTCAGAAAGTTGCTGAACTTTCACATGCTAAAGAAGCTGATAGCTCTCCTTGGGCATGGTTTGCTAATCTTGTCTCTGGAAGGGAAGGCTTAGAGCTACTATAATCTCACTGTTAAGCCTTATTGTTTTCATGATAAAAGCTTGCATTTCAACATTGTTAGAATCCAGAAAGAATGTTAACTTGCTAATGCAGAAATTTGAATCAATACTGCTGAAAAGTAATAAGAATAATACAGCAGAAGATGAAAATGAAGTGTTGCAAGATTTTAGTAAATATTTACTATATATAAGGGATCAGTGGAATGTGAGAATATAGTAGAGAGAGAGAGAGAATGTAAAACTAAAGATTTACAGTACTCATTGCATCTTTGTTCCATAAAGACGTATGCATGTTTTTTTACTGCTAATACTATATTTTTGAAATGACTGCATAAAAATTGTTTGTGTCAGGGACATAAGGAAACGTGAAGAATGTCTGATAGCAAGTGAAAAGGTGTCTGTTCATTTGAAGTTTTGTAATCATTGTCCAGTCATAAAAATTTATTGTCATTTGAGTGACGCTTTACAGGATCAGATGGAAAAATGCAAAGGGTGAGGTGTACAGAGAAAGAAAAATGTTAGTGTGTGTATTTCATTTCTAATATGCATTCATTGCAAGATGGATTACTGAGTGTTTTTCGGTATACATCTGATGATTTACTTCCTGCCTAATATTAGAAACTGCCAGCATTGCAGAAATGTAGAAAGTCCTATTCTCTGTAGAAAGTTAGATTACAGAATTTGGAGCTCATGCCTAGGATATCTTCATCTAGAAAAATTAATGCTGTAGTCTTAATTTCTAATTGGTCAGTGGTTGTTCTAAGATTGTTACAATAATGTTGCTTTTAATCAAAGAAGGTAAAAGCATGACTGTTATTCAAAGAGACAGGACTCAGTGGCGGATTTAGGCATCGGCGCAGGGGTGTGCGCCGGCCCCTTTAGAAGCTGTTTGGAGCTTCATTAAAACAATAAAAACAGAAATTCACTTCCTATTTTGTTGAAATTGGAAAACGTACCACCAAAATAGTACATTTTTCCATTTCAACTAACAAACTTTTCCCCCCTTTAAAAGTCACATGGGAGATGGAACTGCAGTTGGAGGTTGCAGTCAGGTGCAAGGACGGCAACAGGCATATGCTACGCACACTACGGCCAACCACCGGGTAGCAAAAAAAAAAAATTGTTGGTTCACTTTTCAGCTTGCTTCTTGCTTTGCTTGGGTGAGTGGTGATTTGTGTAATGGTGACAACTGTAATTGACTGCAGGTGTATTTGGCAGGCAGTTTAAATCCCGTTAAATACAGCTAAAGTTGAATCCTTCTCTTGATTTTGGAGCTGTTGAGGCCAGTGTGCCGTTACTCATGAGTGACCACGTGTCATGTAAGTCGGCTTGCTGATTTTTTTCCTTCTTCCTTGTTTAGCGAAGTTACTTTGGAGCACAGTAAACTCTCCAAAAATCCCTACAGGCTGTTGTCCCATGATCTGCTACTCTCCTCTCATGCCCATATCCAGTAGATAAGGTAGTATGGTTCACATTTTAAATATTGCTCTTATCAACTTATAAGGTTGCTAGACTAACAGGATGTATGCTAAGTGCTAACGTGTATTTTCTGAAGGATATAAAATCTGAAACTCAGACATAAGTCACTATTTAGTAACTTCAGTTCTCAGCTGCAGAAGTGAGCAACAAGCCAAAGATAATATGAAGTAAAGATCTGGACACTCCTTCCCTCTTACTACAAGGCATCAAATCTGGACAAATCCAAATATAATGGGGGGGACATAAAAATAGGGGCAGATTTTAAATATTGCTCTTATAAACTTAGAAAATTGCTAGAAATAACAAGATTTAGTTGTATGTGCATTTTCTGAAAGATATAAAGTCTGAAAATCAACTGTATGCCACTGGTTTTTGACTTTTGTCCTCAGTTAGTTGCCAGAAAAATGTAATAAGGAACACCAATGATATGATCTGGATGTTTTGCAAAAATCTGTAAAGTTGAGACGTATGGATCCCTCCCCATATCAGATGCTGGGCTTGAGCAGGTGTTAATGAAACAAAAAATAAGCATGTGGGTCTCCCAAAAATGCACACTAAAAGATGAATATTTAATACAGCACACAGTGGTTGAAACTATAGATTCATTTAAGGACCTGGGTATATGGGTAGATCCAGCTTTTGAGTTTTTCGAATCATATCACCCAATTATTTAATAATTATAGAACTATGGTTGTATAAGAGATTTATAATGTCTAGGAAATCAGAAATGAAGTCATTGTTCATAGGATGATAGTAGGCTATTGGTCCAGAGGCCCTTATAAGCCTAGCCAAGAATTTCACCCATGTTCCCACAAAGTCAGCACCTGTTCATTAACTTGAACATGAAATAATATGGAAACCTTATAGGAAAACAAGCATGAGACAACAGGAAAGAGTCAGTGGGAATACACCAATGGTTTCCATGGATATGAAAATTTAAGTTTGCCTCATTAGTAAAAGGTACAGGGTTTGAGTCTGATCTCAGGTTATTGGCAAGGCTTAGCTTGGTATTCGCCTATGAAACTATAAGACTAAAGTGGGCCAACTTGCACAGTGGGGCAGATATTTAAGGAGACCATATGCAGGTATACAGAACATTTAGAGACAAATACCGCTGGAAATTTTTGTGGTTGACAAATAGAAAATCAGACAACCCATGTAGAAGATTCTTTAACAATGAGAAGTATGCAAATTTTTCTCTCTCTCGACTGATGCATGAATAGACTACCAGATTACATTAAAGCAAGTACTAGGTTAGATATTTTTAAGAACATCCTGGACCTGTTATGGGATCAGCTGTTTTGGTATATTGGCAGGCTAGAAGGGCAGTACTGCCCGTTCTTGAAATATCTGTATCTAAGAACACTTTCTACTCATTTTTTTATCATGAAATATTTCACCTTGCATAACATCTAGTGAATAAACTACAAGTTGGGGAGGGCAAACATATGTGATTTTTTGTAGTATTTGAGTGGTATTAACAGGATTGCAGACACTGTGTATCCTTTTATTGTTAGCCATGGTAGATGAATTCATGATTGTAATGTGATTGCATTCATTTTGGTGTACTGATCATGTAGTGGTTAACTTAAGATCATTTTTAGAGAAGTCTGTGCTTTTTGTAATGGTAGAAATTGTGTGGTGGGAGGCAGGTCAATTTCACCTCTGCATAAAAGATGGAATAAAGTCGGTGCCTCTGGATATGATTTCTAAGTTTATGTTATGGTACAAGTCCAATCCTGTATAGCTCACTATATAACTATTTAGTTGTATTATGATGTCTATACAGTGGCAACCATTTAGGCTACTAAAATTGTGAAATCAGATTCAAGAAACACTGTCTGGAACCTCTGATCTTCTTGCACTCTGTATTTAATAGTTAAATACCCTTGTATTGTTAAATACCCTGTTGCACTATGTGCAAATCATGTAATGAAAGTCTAACATGATACGAGTTTTACTTTTTACAGTTTTTTACAGTTTCCACAGTATACATATTACTGTATACTGCTGCATCTGACCTTTTTCCTTTATAACTGGTCTTCACTGTGTTACTGTGATAAAGTTCTGCAGAGAACACTGCATGCTAAACTGGCTGTAATCAGTTTATTTATTTAATATTTACAGCAACAGTTTTCTTTTTTTTTTTCTTTTTTTTTTTCTGTAAAGCTATACCGCACTGGAAGCTGTGAGGGTAGTATTACAGCCTGTTTTGTAACGGAGTACCAGTCTGGCGTTTTGCATTGTACATTTTCATTTTGTGTGTAATGCTGATGCATGCAGTTTACAAATCTGCTTAATTTCAGTTGTAAACTGCAATGGGTTTCACACCTCTGAAGTGTACCTCATTATGAGGAATGTATCTCATTTGTGTTTTAAGTGAAATCCATGGTAAATATAAATAAATAATATTAATTCACTAAGAGACCTTCTTTATAAGTAAAACCAACACATATTAACCATCCTATGACCTTCCTAGCTGAAGTTGTTAGTAAGCCATTAGTACGTTTCCCACATTTTGCCCATTTGTTCCACATTAGGAGGGCTAGTGTTTCTCATTTTGGAGATGGAAGGTTGAGAGCTATGCTGGGTTTATTGCCATTATTAAAGGTGTAGAGTCAAATGTAACTGTGTGCAGCAGTACGATTTTGATAAGCTGTTTTTTCTCAACAGCTGTTTTTGCTGCCTTATATCTTATGAATAGCCTGTTGTGAAATACCCATGCTAACTTCAAAGAGAACAGTGAATCAATGCTCTGTAGCCATTACCTTAATTTCCCATTTGAATTGCATCAGCTGTATTAGAGTAGTTCTGTTGTCACTCAAGCTATCTGATACTGCAATGGTATACCTGTGTTGGGGGAGGGGAGCAGATGTTGGTATGAAATGGGATGGTACCACCAAACAGGAAAGATTTGTATAGTGACCTAACTTCTCCTCTGAGTTTCATGCTTAGATTTTTTTTATCCTGCTGGATGTTACACTTCCTAATATTTGCCATGACTTTCTTCCTTTCGCTGTATATCCTGTTGATAGGTTACCACCAGGCTGGCTTGTATGAATTTGTTCTGTGGTTATTCCTGGTAAGCAGAAATGTCTCTATGCCTCTAACATGGTTGTACAGGTCAGTGTTCTTAAGAGTTTTTGGTGAGGCATCAAATTTTGCCAGGTTACTACTTGATAGTAGGACATTTGCCTTAAAATGGTTTGTCCTCACCAAACAGGAAATTATATAGGGTGGGTGCAGAATTGTCCCATGCTAGTGATGACTACATCAACTTATGTTCCCACTCCTAGTGGGCATTTGGACTTATGGGTCTAGGGTGCTTGTGTTGACAAAGTGCAGCAATCTCTGAGCTTGCAAGCTTGGGACAGTGTATGATTCCCAGTTTATAGTAGGGTAGTCACCCATGAATATGGTTTTGTGATGACTGGTGAGGAGATCCAGTAAATTGTGTTATGCATTTCCTGGGTGATGGAGGTGGACCTATAGCTTCTAAAGATATAGTACGTGACTTTCCTATGGTAATTTGGATGTGGACAGTCTGAAGCACATCTTGTTTGATCAGCTCTGAGGCATGCTTTTGATGTAAAGTGACATCTCCAGCTTTACTCCATGCCTGTGCAGTAGCTGGTCTAAATGCTCAAATGTTTGCATTCTCCACAGTGGAAAAAGCTTTTAGCAAGTACAGTTTTTGTTTAGATTTATAGAATTGAGCAGTAACATCATTGCACTGTCCAAATCCAAGGTACCAATAGACCAGAAGCCAGCCAGAAGCCTTTTAAAACCAATTTAATATGTGCAAAAAACACACAGTAAACACAAACGCAGACAGTTAAAATACAGCGTTTTAATTTCAAACACTTCATCAGATGTGGTTCTGAGGTAAATTGACAGGTTAAATATCTTGCTAGTGAACAGACTGACCAATAAATACATTCAATAAAATGACTCACAAATCAATATTAATGAATAAATGAGTTAAAATTGAAACCAATATAATAGGCACTTTAAAACCTATAAAAACCTGTATAAAACAATTGAATAAAAATTATTACATATTTAATTCAAGTGAGGACCATTTTGAACAGAATTATAACATTAAGTTAAAGAAAGGAAGGTTAAAAGCTTCATAAGAAATACATTTCACTAGTTTAGAAATGAATGTAAAACTACTTTAAAGAATCCTGGAAATGCTTACTTGACCAAATTCTTTGTGATTAATCTATCTTGTAGCTTATCATCTTGATTATTGTAGAGGTCCCACCCCCCCTCTCATACTTGGAGATCCACTGACATCCCTCATAACTTTGAATTTTCCTTTCTAATGTATTTTGTCTGGTAGCACCTTTGCTTGTAAATGTTGTATATAAATTAGTTAGCTTATAGGTTTAGGCAGTTTATTTTTTGTTTTCAGGTTCACCCTTGCATGCAATGCTTTGTTACCCAATCACGGATTTTTGTAATGTTTTGTTATTTGTGAAATAAAATAAAAAGTTATTTGAGAAAAAAAAAGAAATGAATGTAAAACAATACTTTGCCTCCCTCTAGTGATCAAATTTGAAAATTTCAGCCTGATACAATGAATACTGTTAAAATGTATTAAAATCATTGCATTGTTTAAAATATTATGGTGGTGGTCTTTGTGTGGTGTTTGTTAATGGACCTCTGTGGGACTGGCTACCTTGATGGGGTACAGGGGCTTGTTGCAGTGAATAATGGTTACTAAATGCCAGTTAAGAGTGACTGTGGACATCTCAGACTGAATTTCAGTGGGCTGGATACATTGAGGGCAGGGCAGTGTGGATGCATGGGGGTAGCACTACCAGACCTTACAGTACAAATTGAAAAAAGGTGTCAATACACCGAGTCCCCCATCCCTCCTTGATTTGCTTCTGAATAATTTTATTTGTGTTTGTATCCATCTCTATCTGCTTTACCCCTTCTATGTCACCCTATTGCTGTTTTAGGCTCACCATAATGGCATTTTTCATCAAACAACTTGCATTCTTTCTCTAACTTTGTCTAATCTAAGGTTAATGCACCCACACCTCTTCTCTTACTTCCCTCTTTTACAGTTCTTTAAAAAACTTCACAGTGTGTTCTTTTTTCATTGTCAGTCACTGCTACTGTCCCATTCTGTGACGAGTCGGTTTCCTCTCATTCAGCTACTGTGCTGCTCTTACATCTTTTTTTCCTTTTACCTACAAGAATACCTTCATTCTCAGTGCCTGTTCTTCTGTTTACCTACAAGAATACCTTCATTCTCAGTACCTGTCCTTCTGTTTACCTACAAGAATACCTTCATTCTCAGTACCTGTCCTTCTGTTTACCTACAAGAATACCTTCATTCTCAGTACCTGTCCTTCTGTTTACCTACAAGAATACCTTCATTCTCAGTACCTGTCCTTCTGTTTACCTACAAGAATACCTTCATTCTCAGTACCTGTCCTTCTGTTTACCTACAAGAATACCTTCATTCTCAGTACCTGTCCTTCTGTTTACCTACAAGAATACCTTCATTCTCAGTACCTGTCCTTCTGTTTACCTACAAGAATACCTTCATTCTCAGTGCCTGTCCTTCTGTTTACCTACAAGAATACCTTCATTCTCAGTACCTGTCCTTCTGTTTACCTACAAGAATACCTTCATTCTCAGTACCTGTCCTTCTGTTTACCTACAAGAATACCTTCATTCTCAGTGCCTGTCCTTCTGTTTACCTACAAGAATACCTTCATTCTCAGTGCCTGTCCTTCTGTTTACCTACAAGAATACCTTCATTCTCAGTACCTGTCCTTCTGTTTACCTACAAGAATACCTTCATTCTCAGTGCCTGTCCTTCTGTTTACCTACAAGAATACCTTCATTCTCAGTGCCTGTCCTTCTGTTTACCTACAAGAATACCTTCATTCTCAGTGCCTGTCCTTCTGTTTACCTACAAGAATACCTTCATTCTCAGTGCTGTCCTTCTGTTTACCTACAAGAATACCTTCATTCTCAGTACCTGTCCTTCTGTTTACCTACAAGAATACCTTCATTCTCAGTACCTGTCCTTCTGTTTACCTACAAGAATACCTTCATTCTCAGTACCTGTCCTTCTGTTTACCTACAAGAATACCTTCATTCTCAGTGCCTGTCCTTCTGTTTACCTACAAGAATACCTTCATTCTCAGTACCTGTCCTTCTGTTTACCTACAAGAATACCTTCATTCTCAGTACCTGTCCTTCTGTTTACCTACAAGAATACCTTCATTCTCAGTACCTGTCCTTCTGTTTACCTACAAGAATACCTTCATTCTCAGTACCTGTCCTTCTGTTTACCTACAAGAATACCTTCATTCTCAGTACCTGTCCTTCTGTTTACCTACAAGAATACCTTCATTCTCAGTACCTGTCCTTCTGTTTACCTACAAGAATACCTTCCTTCTCAGTACCTGTCCTTCTGTTTACCTACAAGAATACCTTCATTCTCAGTACCTGTCCTTCTGTTTACCTACAAGAATACATTCATTCTCAGTACCTGTCCTTCTGTTTACCTACAAGAATACCTTCATTCTCAGTACCTGTCCTTCTGTTTACCTACAAGAATACCTTCATTCTCAGTACCTGTCCTTCTGTTTACCTACAAGAATACCTTCATTCTCAGTACCTGTCCTTCTGTTTACCTACAAGAATACCTTCATTCTCAGTACCTGTCCTTCTGTTTACCTACAAGAATACCTTCATTCTCAGTACCTGTCCTTCTGTTTACCTACAAGAATACCTTCATTCTCAGTACCTGTTCTTCTGTTTACCTACAAGAATACCTTCATTCTCAGTACCTGTCCTTCTGTTTACCTACAAGAATACTTTCATTTTCAGTACCTGTCCTTCTGTTTCTGCATCTTCCAGTGTCTATTTCAATTCTTTCCTCTTCCATTTAATCATATTTTTTCAGTAATATTTCAGATTCTTCTATTCCCTTGTTACTCTCCTGCTGCCTCCATATTTCCCCGTCTCCTCTACAAGTTAACCCTTTAAAGCAGCTTTAATGTAATTTCACAAACCTAATCATATGATCGTCTTTTTAATGTTGTCTTCCACAAGCTCTTTAAATCTCTCCTTTTCAATTCTGCCTTTACTCCTGTGATCTCTATCTGCCTTCATTCCATCTCCAGTGTCAACCCCCCCCCACCTGTAGTTTCGCATTGCACTCATTCTTGCTGTATAAAATAAAATTGCCTTTAACTTTTCATAGTTATTTCATTCAGCCAGTACACACACAACTTCAGTAACCTATCTTTCTAACTTGGGTTTTCTCCTTCTGGAGAATGCAAGTTGAGACTACTTAGGAAAGCTTTGAGTTTAGTCATTTGGTTCATAAATTAAATGAACATTTTCCTAATTTATCCAAACCTCTGTGCTTGGGGTTTTGTTAACAATAAAATAGATTTTGACTTGCGATCCTTTCTAAAATGCTGCAATTGTTAATTTTTTACATTGCACATGACTAAATTGAGCATTTACTTTTTGTGATTTTTTTATAGCATCTACTTCTTTAGTTGTTGTGTTTTACTTAACCGAGCTTCACTTTTTCCACAGAAATCATTAACTTAAAAAAAAAAATCTTTGTCTGTGACTAATATCCCATCCAGTTCGACTGCTTCCTAGGTTACAACAATGATTATGCCTGCTATGCCATGGAAGGGAACTGTGACTAGGTATGGGTAACAATCATATCTTCCAGGCATGTATTGAAAATACTTGTACTGGGTGTACATGTGCTGTGTGCTGCACAGGAATTACCTGTCTACACTACTACAGCCACAGCAAAATCTTGTGCCGCTGAATGTATACTGCTTTCTTTTCACACGTGATGAAGACCTTCTTATCCCACTTTCTCACTCCCACTCCGGTAGTCAACTAACCAGACTGCACCCCCCCCCCCCTTTGCAAATTCTTGGATCTGCCACTGGGACTTGATTTCCAAGTCTCCCATGTATGTGTTTCTTTATAATACAGCATATTATTATTCTCTGCCGCACTGTGTCATCTGAAAGTTATTGGGTACCTTAAGGAGTAAATGGAATGCATACTAAAGGTGTTTCCTCATATCCTAAAGTTTCCAGCCAATGTTATTGTGCTTATAGTTTATGGACCCTGTTCACAGGGAAGCTGGGGAACCCAACTTCATAATCTAAGACTGTGGCACAAGTGAAGAAACTTGGTTGAGAAAGTTGGCCTGTAAACTTCCATACCAACACTACAAAAATCTGGCATTCAGTAATGAAGCGTGATTTTGAGATAGACATATTCTGAAAGTTTCCTTGCCGGCAAAAAAAAAAAAAAAAAAATCCAGGTTTCAGTAAGATGGAGGAGCTTGCATTTCTCAGATCTTAAGCTATATAGCTGAGACCGACTAAGACTCTGTTGACTAAACTTGCCTGACTAAACAATTTCAAGTCAAGTATAGTGCTAAAGAGGTACAGAGCTGACACTGTGATGCTGACTCAATCTGTCTCATTGCACCAGAGCCATAAGCAGCTATAAAACAAGATAGAAATACAAACACAGGTAATATCCCTCTCCCCAGCAAATACTGTCTCAAAGAAGCCCAGGAACAAAGTAAAATAAGCCCTGCTGGGTGCTTTGATAATATAAGCACCTACAAAAGGCAGTTCACAAGACAGTACTATTATGCCATATTAACAGCCTCCTCAGGACAGGGAGCATAAACTTTGCACCACTACCACCCCTAACATGTTGGTATTACACTACCATTTAACCATTTGCCATACTGCTACAATTTCTTACTTTCCTTTTAAATGTCCGCTTCCTATAAGCATACATTCAATGCAGACTCAAGCAGAAACAGTAATATGTCTTACCCCTTTTGCTTGAGTTTTGGCTCTTTTTAAGATTTAGTCATAGTTCCTTGTAAAGCTTCAGTCCTGGGCCTCTGATTCTATTTTCAGATAACATCTATGTAAAGCAGGTTTAATATCAACAGTAGTCTACTAGCATAGACAGATTTAGAGTTTAGTTTAATAAAGTTGTTTTTATGAACTAAAATTAAAGTATAGTGATTAAATGCAATGTCTGGTACACAATACCCAAAGCAAATAATTATTGTTTAAAAATATACAGTTTGCTGAATAAAGTTCTGATCTAAACTATCAAATTCCATGATGCATGTGTTCCAGATTGAAATTTCTGGAATTATAGCACATTCCTGGAGAAAGTGTCATTGCCAACTAGATTTGGGTCCATCGCTACAATATGTGTGCACGTTGTTCATTTTAAATGTGAAAAACTGCATATTTTACAACAAAGCACATTGTAGAAATTAAACCTATTACACTACACCATCATTGTCAATAAGTTTAGATTTTATGGTTCTGCGCTCAGCATACCAAATGTAGAAATGGGGCTTTCAATTTCTACATTTTATATAAAAGAAAAAAAAAACAAGCTTATGCAAGGACAAAGATACCAAACTCAAACATGCAAAGTCAACTAGACCACAGCTGCTTTATTTCCATCATAAGATACATTTCACACCCCTATAACCTCAGAGCTAGCAAGTTGTACTACAGTCCAGTAAGTCAGCACCACCATGATCTAGTGCACACAATTCCCAGAAATTGCTAAATTGCAGAAACAGTTACTTTATGGTACTCAAGTGCCTACAAAATCCTAACTCTTGTGAAGCTAAAGATGCAGCCAACCTCAAGCAGGTGGTTATTACACACAAATCTCCGCTTCTGTTCTGTCCCCAGAGAGATTCCATATACACAGTCCAAACATTTCTGGGACAAAAAGTCAATATATGCAGCAACATGGCTTATTCTTATTTGTTTAGATAACCATCCAACCCCAGGAAGTTTAAGATCTTGCAGAAAAGGAACTTAAGTGCACAACAGTCCTAGACATAACACTCTCATACCCCTCAGTCTCTTGTCTAGGACTGTTGTGCACTTAAGTGCACAACAGTCCTAGACATAACACTCTCATACCCCTCAGTCTCTTGTCTAGGACTGTTGTGCACTTAAGTGCACAACAGTCCTAGACATAACACTCTCATACCCCTCAGTCTCTTGTCTAGGACTGTTGTGCACTTAAGTGCACAACAGTCCTAGACATAACACTCTCATACCCCTCAGTCTCTTGTCTAGGACTGTTGTGCACTTAAGTGCACAACAGTCCTAGACATAACACTCTCATACCCCTCAGTCTCTTGTCTAGGACTGTTGTGCACTTAAGTGCACAACAGTCCTAGACATAACACTCATACCCCTCAGTCTCTTAGTACAGAAAATCCGGACAAAGCCTAGAATAATGGGGGAACAAAGAACGAAAATCAGGAGAAAATTTTTAAATATTACTCTTATAAACTTAAAAGTTGCTAGAATAACAGGATTTGTCTTAACATGGATTTTCTGAAGGATATGAAGTCTGCAACTGAAATGTGCATCTTTAGTTAGTGACTTCAGTCCTCAATGATTTGCCAGAAAGCCACAAATTTTATAAGGAACATGCCAAAAATATCAGGCAAAAATCTGGACATTCTTTCAAAATTTGGACAGTTGAGAGGTATGTTCCCTTCCCTTGATTAGGAGGGGTAGTTTGTCTATAAAACATCCCCCCTCTCCCCACAAACACCATAACAGCAGGAGAAGAGCATGCAATGGGCTGACAGTGCTGCTCACTTCTGCCAGGTACACTGTCATCTAGCAGAACTAACCATTCTCTGCACCACTTGAAGTGGTTTCTGTCTACTCCTTTAGGTAGTAATCGTTGCATTATCTGACATGATTTTCTACTGACATTAAATAGATGGCAGCGGAGGGAATAAAATTAATATTTTCCTTCCCAATCCCATGACATCTGGAAGTAGGTCAGTCTGGACACCCACTGCCCCTGGAAGTGATTTCTTCCAGACACCACTGACTCTTACAATGCAAAGGCAACTATTTAAACTTTGTCACCTTGGTCATTTAAACTTGGTCACCTTGGTCACATCCTGGGCTTTCTCACTGAGCCATAGTGCAAGGCTGCAAATGTTTTGATTCTAGAACTGATGACAACTCTCCTTCTTATTTCATTTTTGTGAAGGAGAACCAGTTCTCCTATCCTAGTAGCTTTGCCTGTTTGCTTAATTACAGGTAAGCTTCACAGCATTTTGTTTTCATGGCCACTGCCTATGTTCAGACTGACATTGTACACTTCTCACCACTTTTGAATGGATATGAAACACCTCCTCCTTGCCCAGACGTGAGCAGAGACGAGTGAAAAATCTGGACAGTTGAGACATATGCCTACTGTAATAGGGTACAAACCCCAAATCAATTTTCACCTGTTTATACATCCCTACAGAATAGTTGTAGACAATTAAAAATTAATCCAACCTTTAAATCATTTTCTTCCTGGGGTCTCAGGAGTAACTGAAGTGATGTGCATTACCACATTTAAGCTTCAGGGGCACATCAGTTCTCATGTACAGTTCATGTACAATTCAGTATATGTATTAATATATACAAGAACATGCTCATTTTGCAGTTATCACCCATTCTGGAATGTATTACCATATACAAGAACATGCAATCTTTGCAGTTATCCCCCATTCTGGAATGTATTACCATATACAAGAACATGCTCACTTTGCAGTTATCACCCATTCTGGAATATTTTACCATATACAAGAACATGCAATCTTTGCAGTTATCACCCATTCTGGAATGTATTACCACATACAAGAACATGCACACTTTGCAGTTATCACCCATTCTGGAATGTATTACCATATACAAGAACATGCTCACTTTGCAGTTATCACCCATTCTGGAATGTATTACCATATACAAGAACATGCACACTTTGCAGTTATCACCCATTCTGGAATGCATTACCATATACAAGAACACGCACACTTTACAGTTATCATCCATTCTGGAATGTATTACCATATACAAGAACATGCACATTTTGCAGTTATCACCCATTCTGGAATGCAGTACCATATACAAGAATGTGCACACTTTGCAGTTATCACCCATTCTGGAATGTATTACCATATACAAGAACATGCACACTTTGTGGTTATCACTCATTCTGGAATGCATTACAATATATAAAAACACGCTCACTTTGCAAATGAAAATTCATAGCAGCCAAGTAGCCACAAGTCTACCATGTAAATGAGGAAAACAACTTAACCATAAAATATTAAATGACAGATGTTATCACAGCTGCATCTTTCCAGACACTTCATTGCATGGCACAACTTATAAGAGGTCTCATTCTACCTTAAGAACATTCTTAAGCAAACTAGTGAAGAGCTTAATAGAAACATCATGAAACTAAAAGCAGAGTATTAACTTAAAATAGACAATAGACACTAAAATCCAAAATTATGAATCTTTCTTTAACTATGCAGGGGATCCTACAGGTAGGCATCTCAGAGTGCTACATGACCTAGACCTCATAAGAGAGTTTCTGCTACATGTAGGTGAGCGCTGATGAGGCCTGCTTGACTTATGTTGTGTTATGCCCTCCCCCCACTTTTTCCAGTACTGTTCTGAGTAGCAGATGGTGTGTGACATCCTATGTCACATGTCCAGACAGTACCCAGTCCACCACTGCTTCCTAGTTTAGTCTGGTATGTTCTGACTAGTGTATGCTTAGAGGTGGAGATGGCTGTTTTGTACTCTGATGATGCCCAGCTTGATGGGTGAAAGCGCTTAGTATCGTGCATCTGTGGATTTCTTGTTGGTTTGAAGTATTTTGTGTTATTTAAATAAATTGGACGTTTTATACAGACTGGGACTCAAGGTTGCCGCTTTCTTTCAGCTTACAAGTTTACTTTTCAATTTTGTTTTGTGCGCCACCATACTGTGCACGGGAGTGACCATGATGTTATCTCTATTCTCTATCACTTCCATGTAGTGGTGGAAATCCTCATGTACATGCTGCAGTACTCTGACCATCTGACTCTGTGGAACTGGACTGAGCCTGAACAATGTCATAGCACATTTGTGGCTGTGCAGCCAGTGTTTTTTGTGTTTCCTGAGGTAGCTAGCTATAACATATGCCTGTGTCTGCCATCCCTTTCCACAGGGATTATAGTAGAAACTCCCACCTCTGAAAACATGCCATCCTCCAGAAGGTGTTCCTGTGGTTGAGGAAACACTGGTGTTGAGGTACATGGATTCTCTCTCTCTGTACAGCCTGCAATGTAACGGCCTCATTTTCTTTACTGTGTGACCCTCTGTCACTTCCTGCAGAGTTATGTTCTGCTGTGGAATGTATGATCCTGCCATTAAATGTGGTTATTCTATACCACTGTTACCATGCTCTTTCATAAATATAAATTATAAGATCATTAGCAGCAATCATTCTACTGTTGACACCTTCCACCTGTGTTGGTAGAGTGGAACTGCTGATTTCTACTACTGACCCTGTGAAGGATTAATTGATTATATTATTGGGAAGGAGCTCTTAATGCTGTATTATGAGCACACTTACCATGCACACTACAGGCAGAAATGGAGAGTTCACCTGTTGATAGTATGCCATGTGTTGCTTGTAAGCAGGTAACCTCTGCAGCCATCGTCATCATTTTTGACTAGGTCATGGTTGATGCACTAACCTTCCTGAATGGATGCTGCTGAAGTGGTTAATTTCTGATGTCTACACCACCTCTGATTATGTCCGTGCCATCCTCAATGGTAATGTAGTCATCTCCACATATGGAGTGGAGGTATTCCTCATCGGCTGCCAAATGGATAAGTGTAGGAGGTCCCTCACTAGTACTACTATGGGCAACTGCATTCTGTAGTGTCTTTGCTCTGGCACATTCTATCATACTGTGGTTCATTTTCCTGAATTGTTAACTGCCTGTCACACTTTTGTTCTCTCGTCTTGTTTTGGCCCTTCACCCTTTTACAAACAGCAGTTGCTATGTGATCTGAGGGCCCCCATGAGGATGTGGCTCTCCTCGGGGCTGAAGCTGTCTTTCCTCTCTCTCTTGAGCCCTGCTGCTGCAGTACAACTTCACCTGAAAACATAAACGAGTAAACCTAGTTAAGCTAGACTTATAAAAATGAAACCCACTCATCAGCTCTGCAGTAAAGCACTGAAAACATGCCTGAATTCTTTACACCTAAATTCTTTTTCCAAAGCATGCCTGTAGCACCATAAGAAAAAGAAACATTCAAATCTAGATTCAAAGCAAAAATCATACCATCACTAACAAAAGAACTATAATAACTACAACAATAATAATTTCATGGAGTTATCCTGTCAGCAGACTTAATTCATGTAAATAAAATAAACTAGACTTCAAAATACCCTATTAGACCTCAAAATATCCTGTTAACTTTTTGCACCAGTAAACTTTACAGAATCAGCAAATGAAAGTATTGCAAGTATTTATCATTTCCAGTACCATCATGGTTATCAAAATCTAATCTTCATAAACTAAAATGTTAAGGGGCCATTCTCCTTAAGTTTCCTGTATGTTACTCTGCCATGAATGCCATCTGTAATAAATAACACTTCAAATTCACAACTTCTGTCATTACCACTTCTCCATTTGCATCAAACATCAATTGTATTTAACATTCACTTTAGGAAAATCTTTTACCCTAAAGTAAATTATCCATTAAAATAATAAATTATAAGTGCATAGTTGTTTTTCAGTTTACTTTAAAATGATTGTATCATCCCAGACCATTTATTACATAACTTGGCTGCCCACAACTAGATATGGTGGCTTTGTAGTTATTTATGGAAATTCAGGTTCATTTATGTTTTTCTTATACAAATGAAGTTCAGCTGTGCTGTTCTCTCATTGGCAGTAATATGAGTTGGTGCATCTGGTCTCATGGGCATAGATACACTTCAAGTGTCTATTGATCAGCTGTGCACAGCTGTCCTGGCTGTAGGAATGTGAAGAAGGACATAGCATGTCTCCAGCAAACCTAACTATCCCACCATGCCTTTCAACCTCTTAGGGCAAAACATTTACACAAAGTCTAAAATAATGGGGGACGACAGTCCAGAAAATTGGAAAAGAGTTCAAATATTCCTCTTATAAACTTGAAAAGTGGCTAGAGCAACAGGATTTAAGTTAGAATGCAGTTATGAAAGTTTTGAAATCTGAAACTCAAATGTATATCATTACATAGTGACTTCAATCCTCAGTAAACCACAATTTTTATGAGGAACAGACCAAAGATGTGAGACTAAAATCTGGACATTCTAAGAAAATCTGGACAGTTGAGAGATATGTATCTCACAGAATTTTAAAAGAAATCTGGAGTATTTGGTTTGGAGTTTAATGAAGACTAATCCATAGTCAGACAGGAGAATATGCCATGACATATTTATGGTAGTCATTTGCTTTGAGTAAAAGCATGTAATACAAAATGCATATTATTAAAGAATTTCACTCACAGAATAATAATTATGAAAAGAGTTCCTCAAACACTACTTCAGTACTCATGCTTTCATAAATCTCGTAATGCATGATCAGAAAGAAATTCTGGAATTCAGGTAAAACCATCACTCAGCTGAAACAAATACACATAAGCACATGGCAAAGTAATAGATAGATCACAGATTACCCTTGTCATACCATTATTATGTGCACATATTCATTTGAAAACAGACCTCCATGTCACTGTTTCAAATCAATACGTAAACCAACCTTGATAATACTATTATGATATCACACATCGGAGGGTGCGAGTCCCACCCTCTAAACCTCAGCCCTGCAATTAGATTAATCACACTGGTTATGGACCTTCTAAAGAGGTCAGCATCTATAAAAGCACAAGGTTGTGCTCAAGCTAGTCTGACAAAGAGACAAAGGTCATGATCCACCTCTTTCAGGAGTCATACCTGCAGAAAATTGAAGGTGTAGTGGTCAGTACTGAGTGAAGAAAATTGATGTCTGGCAGGAGTTGGGTAACCATCTTTTTTTCCTGACAGATCATCCACTCAAGGCACAAGTGTCAGCACAGGAATGAAGAGGCACAGGCCCAACCAGCAGGCTGAGTGGTTTTGCAGGTTCAGACAAGAAGGCCGGAGTTCTTCAGTTAAGTAACACTGATTTTTTTTTCCCTTTTAATAGATAATGATAGGGTAATATCTATCATAAATACTGTTGTCTGCAAGTAAAGATGTGTGAATGTACATATATATATATATATATATATATATATATATATATATATATACACACATGTATAACTTTCACACACACAAATACATACACACAAAAGTTATAGGCATACATATTTTGTAAGACAGTCATTATTTAGACAAGATGGCTGACTAGAATTTACTATTACAAAATAGGCAAAGTAGCAACTGAATGACCTGCAAAGAAAGGCATGCTGCAGTGTTTGATTTCTTTCTTTTTTTACTTAAAAGCCACTTCAATGATATTTAGGAAAAACAGGTAATCTAGGCAAGGCATACTGCAACACAGACAAATTATGATTTATGACACTGCAGAATTGTAAGATGTACCCCAACTACCAACCACACAAGCTGGTGCCAGGAAAAATTTAATAAAGCAGAGGAAATTATGACATCCTTCTGGTTGTACTTGCAGTAAACACAATTAGAAGGCAGTATTAATATGAAGTACAAACTGCAAAAGAAACAGAAAATATTCCTCATTTTCAGGAATTTGTTCTGTTTCCTAAATGTAATCATATCAGATAGACAAGTATACAGATATTGCACCCCTTTTGAGTTTCTGTAGCTAAAGAGGATATAAATTATAATTCCTTTAATAACTTCTTCACTGAAACCATCCAACAACTAGCCAATAAATTATTCCCCAGTGGACCTAATGCAACTGCCACCACACCCAGTACCCAAACCATCTTTAAACTTCAACCAGTCTCAACCTCATTTATTCAAAAACTAATTAGTAAACTAAAACCAACCACCCTAGCCACAAACCTCCTCCCTGCAGAGTACCTACAAAAAGCAGCTGATATGATAGCCTATCCGATATCCATTCTAATAAACAGAACTGGATCGGAAGCTACCATTCCCACTATCTGGAAGATTTCCCATGTTATTCCACTCCATAAAGGAGGCAGTTCCACTGAACCCTCAAATTACAGACCCATAGCTATCCTGTCATCTCTAGCCAAAATCATGGAAAAATGTATCCATAGACAACTCCTGACCCATCTACTAGCATCAAACAATCTCCTGACAAACTCTCAGCATGGCTTTAGACCAAACCATAGTACCATCACTCCCTACTCTCCCTTACAAATGTCATAAACCAAAACCGTAATAGTAATAAACTTTCCTCAGCCATCTTCCTAGACCTTTCCAAGGCCTTCAACATGGTAAACCAACAACTGGTCTTGCAAACCTTAGAATCAAATTCCCTAGATACCCAGACCACAGAGTGGTTTAAATCATATCTGAATGGTAGACAGCAGGCAGTCCTTTGGAAAAATAACTTATCTACCCTTCTACCTATCGCACTTGGAGTTCCCCAAGGATCCATCTTAGGACCCCTCCTAGTCTCGTTATTCATTAATGACTTGCACAAGGTTGTACCACAAGCTACCTGCATTCAGTATGCCGACGACTTGATCCTAATATGTTCTGCCACATCCCTGCAGAGCTATTGGCTTTATCCCAAAGTACTTTTAATGCAGTTGAAAACTGGCTCTTCTGTCACCATCTTATACTAAATCCCAAAAAAACTAAACTGCTGCTGTTCTCTCCATCTCACAGGTCCTCCACTCTAACCTTCTCTATTAAATCAAGGGATGGTACTATTATCTCACCAGATCCCTCTACTAAACTCATAGGAATAATAGTTGATAATAACCTGAGGTTTGACCTGCATATCAACCATACAATTAAAACAGTTAATAAAAAACTGAGTGCTCTATACAGGATCAAACCCTTCTTAACTCACCCAGCCAGAACTACTCTTGCTCACACACATCTACTCTCTACACTTCTCTATGCCTCTCCCCATTCACAAATTTGAGTAAAATTGACCTAAATAAGTACACAGTCTGCTATAATCACATTGCCAAATTTGCAGCTGCCTCTGCCCATATAACTCACCATTGCCTTAACCTAAAACTACTAGGATGGCGTGAATTACCTAATCTACTCCTGGTCAACCAACTAGTTATAGCCCACAAGATCCTTTACCAGCCAGAAAACAACCTGATCTTAAAAGTCTCATCACCCCCTACCAGAACCTCAGAACTCTCAGATCCTCCAACAGAACATTAGCTCTCACACTTGAGGCTAACAACTCAGCCGAGGACACTCTGTTTACCAACTCTGTTGGGAAAACATGGAATTCTCTTCCTGCAAACCTAACCTCAGAACCCTCTTCAGCCCTATTCAAAAATAATCTTATTCAGTACCTCAGAAAACTCTGGCTTTGTCCTTGCTCCACCCCGGACTAATCTCTCCCCCTTCCTCGGTGTACCCTTAGAGGTCTTCCTGGCCTTTCTCCTCAGGGTCTAGCCAAATAACTCTGAACAAACTGACTGAATAAGTAAGGACTAGTTCCTCTCCTTGTATGTAAGCTGAAAAGATCCAAGAATTGATATATAAAGAATAAGGAATTGTTTAATGCTTGTACTGAAACCTGGAAGTGAAGTGTATATATATATATATATATATATATATATATATATATATATATATATATATATTTATAAAACTGAAACATTTTTATCTTGATTGTTTCTAAATTGATAATGTGTAACATGTAAATTTGTACCAGTCTTACTTGCACTTGTTTGTCTTGTGTTCATCTGTATGGAGTTTTTTCGCCGGGCTTCCGCTGAAAATGGACATATATCCAGTCGGACTATCCCAGTCAACAAATAAAATAAATAAATAAATTACAACCATAGTCACATACAGAGAATGGAGATGTTAACTGAGGGTGCACATGTGTGTATGGAAACGTTAATCAAACTTCTGAAATAAAAAGTTACTATTAAGCAAACCATTCTTTTGAATATGAACTAGAAATAGTCTCTCTTTTTCTAAAATTAATCTTTCAGATACAAGTAATAATGAAATATAACTGCAGAAATAGTTTCTACCAACAGACATGTCCAGCACAATCCATAATGCACAACATTTTTAATGTAAAAGGCATTACCATTTTATACCTTATATGTTTACTACATGGTTATCAGTATCAGTTTGAAAATGTATCTCTATTTCACATCTTACAACTGCTTATTAGATGTTAAATAAGCAATGCTAATAAAATATATACTGATGTGCCACTATGTTATGAGTGAATGCATTGTATCCATTTTGTGTGTCTCTCTAAAATAAGAAAAAGAGAGAGGAAAGGTAATTATGCGTGTTTGCATTTTGCTTTTTCTTTGATTTATATTCATTTTTCCATTGGTTTAAAGATCCCAGGAGTATCCCAACCCCCTCCTAGGTCAGAGAACATTTGCTCTCTACCTGCCTAGGACCATGCTCACAGGTTTTGAAAAATGTATTTTAATTTGCGCTCTGCTTCTATGCTGTGCTGGATCCAAAGTCTTCTTAAGACACACAGTCTTGCTGTGCTGTTTACTGCTGAATCAGAGACACAGAGCTTTGCATAACTCCATCTGTAGTCTTGTTTAAAGCACCAAGCCTTTCAAATTGCACACTGATAAAGAAATATCTTTGTCCCTCTCTCACATAACTGAATAACTACAATTGTTATATAGAGTGCTAGTCACGCACATAGATTTTGTTATTTCCTCTTGGTATCCTTTTTGGCCTTCTGTGGGAAGTCACATAATGTCTGTTTTATTGTCTTTTTGTGATTTCTGCTGATGGGAAAATGCACAAATGCACGCAATCAGAATAACAGAAGTATGAAAAGAAACATCTGTTCTGTTCCTATTGAAAAAAAATCACATATTACTGAGTTTAGATAATTGCACTGCAAATATGAGAAAAGCATGTGATGCTTGTTTTCCAATTTTGCTTTGTTAGGCTTTTTCTGATGCTGTGAAGAGAAGCCTGTCTGTTATACACATAGTATGAATGCCCATTTTACATTGCTAACCCTATACATATATTCAAGCAAACTTTTTATTCTATGCTGTATCTTTCAGCATATTTACAACAGAATTAATGTCAGCCTTATATTCATAATCTCTAACAATTCCATATTTTTTAAACATACTAAAACACTTTATACTGATATGTATTTTTGATTACATTATATAGAAAACACATTAAGAAACAAAACCTTTAGTCTTCTTTTGATACAAGTCAAAATGCAATTTTACATACAATTATATCAAGTATTACTACCAAAACTGAATGTATCTAACAACTTTTTCTGCAGACCATTCTGTGAAAATATTTTTATTAGTTATGAGCTGTGTCTGCTTTAATGTTATTTTTTAACTTGATTAATTTATTCTTTTGCAATCACAGAATTTAATTTATGACTTAGAACTGTTCCGTTAACTCTTTGCAACTGTTGAATTAACTATACGAGACAAGGACTATGTGCTACTACAAGCATTTATACACTGCTGAAAATATACAGTTTTAATGTCATTTTAACCATAACATTGTGGTTATATTTCTGAACTGCCCATAAACTTTAATTGACAGTGAAATATGCTCTGAAGAATGCTATTTACATATTAGTCCATTAGCTGTATGAATACAATATTTTAATATATTTTTTTTTCTAGCTGGGGTAACCAATTCTAGTACAGATAAAATGATGGTCCAAAAACCAATGATAAAACTGCAACTTTAAACCAGTGATAATATTAGAACTTGACAAATTACTTTTGAACTTATTACAATGTACCCTGTACAGTATGTATTTACACAGACTGTTTGCTATTCATGCATTTTAATCTAGTAGGTATCCTGGACCCAATTTTTTAAACATGTTTTTTCACACATATTCATTACTAGACATTAATTTCATTTGTACTGAATTATTTTGCATTTGTACATACAAAGACTGTAAAGTACACTTAGTCCAATCTTACAAATTTAGTAACATTAACATCAAGCAAAATCTTGGAAAATTTTTTTATGTCTCTTTAGAAATATCTAGTGGAATTGCCACCAGAGGCAACTATGCTTTTTGCATACCAACATTGTCTTGCCAAAAACATATTAAAAATAGTGACCAGTCTTGCTATTAGAAACATTTATGCATTTTGCATATAGTTATTCTCTCTTGTATAGCTTTAATGAAGCAATTTTAAACCATCTCTTGTTTTTTAAACCATCTCTTGTATAGCTTTACAGTTTACCAGGTTGTAAATACAATTTAATACTAAACAATACAATAATAACTAGCATAAAATATCTTGGACTTTCAGATTTAATCTGTTTACTAGTGTTTCTTATGCACTAATACCTGTTTTTTCCTTCCCCCCTAAAAGAGTATTGTCAAGAAGGAATGAAATATTTCTTCCTGTAGCTCTATTTCAGACCCTTGTGCAGTACTGCTTATACAGTCAGTGTAAAACTGACAGAGTGCATCTCCCCCTGTAGTATTTCAGTATTGTTTATCTGCTTGATGTTGTGAGAATATAATGTATACCAGCCCAATACTTTGGTTATACATTTGCTTTATTAGGTTACTAAACTATAGACCTTTGTCTACTTTTTATACAGCTGTTGCTGTTTACTACTACTAGTAGGTATTTATACCCTTCTGCATAATTTATTTGAACTGTATGTATACTATAGCCCATTTGCTGGCTGTACTTGATGCAACTGAGGGTTTTTTTTTACTTTTAACATTTACTTGCAAACAGATTATCAGTGATATCTGTGCACAAATGTGACATTTTATTACAATTACCAAATAGTGTTACCTGTAAACATTTTAACAATTATGTTTTAATAACAATAATGCTTTAGAAAAAACTCAAGCTACTTGTCTGGCAATCAATCTTGTTGTTTATCTTATTTTTCCAACATTTCCTGTAACTATTCATCTAGTCTAGGAAGGTCTGAGCTCACATTTCAGTATTTTTTATTTATTTAACTGCCCTGCCATTCATTTTACAAAGATTGTTTGACTAATACCATTTTATTTCTTTTTAAAATTCAGAACTTTAACTGTTTGGTGTGGTGTTACTATACAATTATAAAAAATTGTAAAAAACAAAATAGATATTAGCTTAACTAACACGTTTATATTTACATTATTTATATTTGCTGTTGTCTGCCTTTTATTCTTGTGCATTGTATGAAAAGAAAATACATGCATGTCAGTCTTGTGACTTTAAATCTTTATACTTATTAACTATTTTCATTTAATTTTCATACACAAGAACTGTTCTGTTTACCTTTTGACTATGCAATGAGAACGGCAGTCATATGCTCTACTCTACTGTAGTACTGATAAATATCTTGCTTTAATTGAATGGAAGTTTTAAACATTTGAGAATGATTTGTATTTTACCATCTGACCATGTATGCTTAACCATTTTCAAAACACAAACATATTATAAAATATATCTCTTTTGTACAGATCGGCTGTAGTTTCCTGCTCTTTCCCAATGTTCTCTTAAGCTCAGCTGTTATATGGAGGAAGTTAGTCTCTGTCAGTTCAGCTAATTTATTTTCTTTATCCTGTAACTGCTGTCCAAGAGTTTCCTCATAGTCTGCCTGATATGTCTCAGGAGTCTGTTCTGCTGAATCTGAAACTCCTAAGCACTTTTGAAAAAATGTATGTATAACTTGTCTAAGCTTCCTGAACTCACTGTGTCTGTCTTTTAAAAGTTTACTAAATTATTTTATAACAAGATGTACTAGAGTTTTGTCAAAAACTGATTTGACGGTTGTTGTAACTCTGAAATAAACCTTTCACATCTGGTAACAGAACATAACTGTCTAACATTTGAATATAATGTCAGCATATTAACTTTTCTTGGTTCTTTACCATTAAAATTTTTGTCTGTGCAGTCTAACCTTTAAATAATTGCATGCACTGTATTTTTATGACATTCTACACACAATAAACATTTCTTTATACACACATGATTTTGTTTCAGATACCAGTCAAATATTGTAGTCCATTTGCATAATGCCTTACTATTAACTTGCAATCCATTTGCATAATGCCTTACTATTAACTTGCCCTAATAAGGTTTTACATTTGCTAATATGCTGTATATACATTTCATTATGTTATTATTATTATAATAATAGCTTTATGGCAGTCATACTGTATGTAACACAGAAAAATTTCTTACCAGTTAACAGAGAGGCAGATGGCCAGGCTGCTTTACTGTAGATGGTTGAAAAGTCTCTGTAGTCACTTGTGAAGTTGGTACAGCAAAACTGGCAGTTTCAGTCTTACAACTTTGTATTGTACCTTTTTTTGAGAATTTATGGCAATGCTCACCTTCCCGCACTGCAGTCTCTCCGGATTCAGACGTCTAATGAGCTGTATTGCTACAAACTGTAGAAAACTGAAGTACTTCACATAAACGTTAGTTACTGTGCTTTTATAGGAGTGACCTTGTACAAGGCATTACCCACTCCCCCTGTTTTTGGATACAGGCTAGGAAGTTGTCAGGGTCACTATTGAAACCACTGAAAAATTTATTTTAATTTGCGCTCTGCTTCTATGCTGTGCTGGCTCCAAAGTCTTCTTAAGATACACAATCTTGCTGTGCTATTTACTGCTGAATCAGAGACACAGAGCTTTGCATGACTCCATCTGTAGTCTGTTTAAAGTACCAAGCCTTTGAAATTGCACACTGATAAAGAAATATATTTTGCAGCTATAAGCACAGTTACAGATAACTTATTTTTATAACAAATGACACGTACTCTTTCTGTCAGTTTGTAGCATATATTTACAAAGTTTTCCTTCATTACAGATAGGAATGATGACTTCTACAAAATACCTCTCTCTTTCCCTTTCTCACATAACTGAATAACTACAATTGCTATATAGAGTGCTAGTCATGCACATGTATTTTGTTATTTCCTCTTGGTATCTTTTTTGGCCTTCTCTGGGAAGTCACATAATCTCTGTTCTATTGTCCTTTTGTGATTTCTGCTGATGTGAAAATGCACAAATGAACACAATCAGAATAACAGAAGTATGGAAATAAACATCTGTTCTGTTCCTAGTGAAAAAAATCACGTATTGCTGAGTTTAGATATTTGTTCTGCAAACATGAGAAAATCATGTGATACTTGCTTTCCAATATTGCTTTGTTAGGCTTTTTCTGATGCTGTGAAGAGAAGCCTGTATGTTAAACATATAGTATGAATACCCATTTTACATTGCTAAACTCTATACATATATTCAAGCAAACTTTTTATTCTATGCTTTATCTGTTAGCATATTTACAACAGAATTAATTTCAGCCTTATATTCATAATCTGTAACAGGTTTGAGGCAGTGGTTTCAGTCCTGTAGGTACCTTGGTAAACCATAAAGCATATGAGCTTTGGGACTTGCTAGGGAAGGTGGTGGAGTAGTCAGTGGACAGGCACCTGTAGACCTTACAAGACCTTCAGTGGGTGCAAGAGAAACTGCCATGGCTGGCTCCAACTACTGAACAACCACAGAATATGACTACCACTCAGATTCTTCTCTCATACTTCAGATCACAATATTTAAAGCATTTTGGTCTTGACAAATAAACAATCTCACAGTAATTGAGTGTAATATTTACCTCCTGTTTTACTGTTTTGCTCTCCAGCTTAAAGGCATGGAATTTTGCTTTGTAATACCGTCCAATAAAATGCAAGTCAATATTCTCTTCAGTTACACAGCCATTCTACATCCTGTGAGTTCACGTTAGCCAATAGGACCTATTCTTCTTTAGAAAATGTTGGGGGGAATATTCTGAAGTAGCAGTTTTTAAACCTTTTCTCTGTCATAAAAGTATGCCTACTCATACCTGTGCTGACACTTGTGCCTTGAGTGAGTGATGTCTGTCAGGAAAGAAAGATGGTCACCCAACACCTGCCAGATGTCATCTTCCATTTTGCTAATATAGATTTGGCCTAAAAGCTTACCTTAAGGTTTTGTTTACAGTCATCTTTGTGAACAGCTGAAAGAGCAGTGTTAGCAAGGGTATAGTCATATATATATATATATATATATATATATATATTTATACATATATATATATATATATATATATATATATATATACATATATATTACCACAACATACAGCATAGCATACACTTTAAATGTTTAAATTTTAGTTGTGCAGGATTACTCCCAAAGTTATTATGTATCATGCTTAGAGATTTTCCAGAATATCAGCTAGCTAAAAAAAGGCTTTTTGCTTAAACCATTCAGGCCAGATTATTTCTTTCAAGCCTAAAGAGGCATGCTGTTCAAAAACCTGCAAGGTATGATAAATAAGTGTGGGGGGGGGGTGGAAGGTCTGTACTTTTGGAAAGGAAAAAGGATGGCATAATGAAAAATGGGCCACTATCCAAAATCCTGGTTACATTCTTAAATTACAATACTTAGCATGCAGCAGTTTTCAGGTAAAAGCCAAATCAAGTACTTTTAGAAAAGAAAAGGGAAAAACCTAAGTCAGGTAAAGTAGTACGTGCTATCCTCAAATACATATTTGAGGGGAAAAGTTACTGAACTAGAAATGGACCATAACTGGAGAATTGCATTTCTAAACTCTTAAGCAAGTAATCTTCAAATTTATATTATTTTATCGTGGCCATCTATCATACACATGTGCACATGCGCATGCTTGCAAACACATGCACACTTATGCACAGTATATTTTCATTCTTTCATCTTTTACTATGTCATGGTCAGTCAGAATTGTAGCTTGAATGGGGTGAAGGGAGCAGCTGCTCCTGGAGAAGGTGTCAGGGAGCACAATCTTTTTTTTTTTTCACTTCAATGCTCCTCACATCAATGCAAGGGTAGAAGCAGTGACTGAGGGTACTAAGGACCTGGTGCTTTTCCTTAGGAGACAGTGAAGGAGCACTAGATTGGAGGATGCATTTTTTCTCTCACACAGAGCATGAGGCAGTAGGGCATTAGGACCTGGTGTGATGTGGGGTGAAATACTGAACAGCAGCACTTAATCAGCAAATGAGCCAACTACAGCTCTGCAATCAGTCAAGTGCAAGTTCTAGGTAATAAAATTACCACAAAATATGCCATAAAAGTAGACAAACTGAACTTTTTAAATTCAAAACTATAATCTAATTTTATAAGCCCATTAAGACAATGTACAGATAACACAGCTGATACATATCCCCTCATCTATTATTGCTTGCTTATTCACTCACCCCAACAATGCTTCATACTCATCACAAGTCAAATAACCCATTAAGTACCTTGGCAATGTTAACATTCACAAGATGTCATAGAATTTACTGGTATAGTCATGTCCTTGTCTAGGGAGGTCTCAGCACTAATGGCACAGATGGCCCATGAATCGGTACAGGACCTATATAACTGTCATCAAGTCATGCCTACGTAAAGGTATGTACAGATCTCACAGAAATGGCCTACTGGGATAATTATACCTGTAAGAACAAGAGCTACAGTAGTGACAAACAGATTTTATATTGCTTCCCACCTCACACAGATGCCCCATTTACACATATCCTCATACCCCTAACTAATACTCAGTCCTCAAAAGTTTGTACGGCACAGGAGACACCATCAAAGAAGTGTTGTCAGTAGTCAGGGGCTGCGTAGGCGCCTCGCTGAGAACCAGACTACGTGTAGTCGGCTTTGGCGTGGTGTCGGTAGAGGCTGCGAACCTCATGTGTCGGTCCTTGTCTTTGTGTTTTTTAGACAAAACTGGAGTCGGAGTATCCGATGACATAGTATAGTTAAATGCTTTCCCAAAATAATGCTGGGAGAAATCCACCCAACGCTTAATAGTGTGTTTGTTGAATGTAGCACAAAAGCGACAGACCGAGACGTCGTGGTCTGGGCCTAAACAAGGTATACAGAGGGAATGGAAATCCTTATGCGGTATTTGCTTCCCACAAGAAATACAATTATTAACTTTGTCTGACATCGGTCTGAGGCAAGAAAAGTTTCCCCAATGGGGTACTTAGCTTTTAAGAAGACTTCGGTTTCCAAATTTTCGTAATCTCAGGAGCTGGCCGACCGGCACTTGCGAACTGCTTCTGCTTCGAGCACAGCACGTCAAGAAAGACTGAAGAAAATGGCGTTGGCTGGTTCCTTTATACCCCTGTCACACTGACGTCAGGGAAGAAGCGACGACAACCGACGCCGGACCTAGACTTTGGAATTCGGCCAACCGAGGACCTGCCTGACGGCAGGAGAACCCATCTGTTATGACTGCAGCTGTATGCACGATGAACATCCACTAACTGTTCATTTAGGGATGACTAGGTTAATTTCCAGTGTCATATCTTACCACTACTTACAAACAGCCAAAGAAATCCATAACATTTCAATCAGTGTAGTAGCCATGCAACAATCACAACACTCTATTAAGCCATTCTGGTGTGTTGCCTCAAATGGGCATTTCAAACTCCTACTTTTCATACTCAGACTTAGAGGACCAGAAGGACATTGTAGGACCAGGGTCCTATTATTATACATATGCCATTTAGCCTAGGAAGATACACTTTGGACAGGGCCCAGATTACTTGGCCCCTCTGAAGTTTAACTAAAACTGGGCCCAAATCTGTTTGCTGTTGTGGGCTATAATGTATTTGTTAATCACAAACAATACTAGGCTCATTCTAAGCATATGGGATATGAACCCCCTCCCAAAAAACACTATAATTTACACTTTAGGAGGCTGCAGAAATAGCCCATTTATGCACAGAAGCAAATAAAAATTTCTATATTTTGCATATTAAATTGTCTTGTATTAAACTCCTGTTTCACTAAACAAAAATGTGCACCCAAGTGAAATTCCCAGGCAACTGCCTACCTAACCTTCTCTAGCTTGTCTCCCAGCCAATTCTTAAATTAAATGCTATAAAATGAAACTGTCTCCCTGAACTATTTACGTGAAACACAGTAGTTTAATTAAATTACAGAAACTTCAACCTGAATATTTTAAGCACAGTTTTAAAAAGTACCTTGCAGGGATATGGGGGCATTATTGATCTTCAAAATGCTTCTGGAATGAAGCACTTGACTGAACCGTACTTTTTAAAATCATGGCAAGTTCATTGCAAACCATTTCTCATAATGTTTGCATTTTATGTGTGAATATCATTATGTCTGTTAGATATGTGCATTAATTATCATCTACATTTAACTAACAATGCCATTTCTTCTATCTTTGATTTTGTAAGTTTACAGCCTTTGCATCTAAGCCTTTGTGCAAAATATGGAGTAATTAAATTTAAGTTCTTCACTACACATGTAGCCCCCCAGTGGGGCCAGATTATAGATCCATTTAATACTCAATTAAAAGTACCTGCATATAAATTAAAAGTAACTGCTTAATAACATTTCAAAGCCAAGGTGTGTTTAAGTTACAAATATCAGTTATCTTTCTGAAGAGCAAAAGAAAAGTGTCAAGGTAGGAATTTCCTTAAATATATTATAAATGGAAAGTTGAAAATTACTTGAAGTCATTTCTTAGACTTGGGCATTTTAAATGGTAACTGAAGAATTCATGCTACTTTCTTTAAGATTCTGGTAAGTTCTTTAGCCAGATTTCTTTTAAGATTCTTTTAGATTCCTGCAAGTTCTGTAGCCAGCTATGCAGACTCTTCTCACCTAAGGTTCCAGATGTATTTATAGGTCACATAGGTCTCAACTTCTGATCCTAACAATTCTGGACAAACTCAGAAATAATGGGGGGGGGGGGGGGAGACAAAGCTTCCAAAATAGGGATACATTTTAAATATTGCTCTTATAAACTTAGAAAATTGCTAGTATAAAATGTTTTGTGTTACCATGCATTTTCTGAAGGCTATGAAGTCTGAAACTCAAATGACTTGTCATTATTTAGTGAATTCAGACTTCACTGATTTGCCACAAAAATCCAGAAAACCACAAATTTTATGAGGAAGAGACCAAAAATATGAGACAAAAATCTGGGCATTCTGCGAAAATCTGGACAGTTGAGAGGTGTCAAGTGTAGAACATCTATACACAGTTCCCTTAAAACAGTTATACGCAGAATACACAATTGAAACATCTTCAAAACACCCTTGTTATTATACTTTGCACCCATGTATGCGTGTTTGGTTGAGGGGGGGACAAAATCTGAAAATGTGTTTTTTTTTCAAATATACAAACACTACTTAAAATATATTCGTATAGCAGAGATGCTTGAATAAAAACTAAAACACTAACAACAGTCCTGTAGTCCAAACACTCCCAACAGTTTAAAAGTTTAAAATAATTTAAGTATGTGCACAAGTGTAACAAAGCCATACAATAACCCCCCACTTTTTGTATTCGTCAAGTATCTCTAAAAATTCAGCTGTAGCTCCCAAAAACAAAACAAAAAAAACTGACTAACTGTAGCAAAGTGCTAAACTTGCTACACTTTCTAAACACACACACACACACACACACACACACACACACACACACACACACACACACACGTATTTGCAATTTGAGCAAGTGTAGATCATGGCTGCTTAAATGACTTCCAGCAATGTACTTGCAAACATTTCACTCTAAAATTAGAAAACATTTTAGAAAATTGTTACGTACCTTGAAGACATTTCTTTAGTTGCGCCATTTCACCACCACTGCTCAAGGAAAAAATAAGTTCCTAGTTCAGATATATCGAGAGTAGCAGAAAGAGAATGTTGCATGTTATTTGCCAGTTATAATATTCATCGGTGAGATAAGCAAGATATTGCAAGAACCATGAAATCAGAACCTTGTTTTATCTGGTTGTGACAACTGTATTAGTGAGTCTGGATTACTGAATAAAACTGCTGCAGCCAATCACTGCTGAAGAGTTAGTAAAGCTCTTTAACCCTTTGACTACTGTATTTTTTTCAGGACATTGAAACCATAATATTGTCTGCTTTCACCAATTTTGTTCTGTATCTGTGAATGCCTTTGTGTTCAAAATATGTTTACTTACTCTAATCAAAATATTCTGCTGGGAAAAGTATCTGTGAAATGACCATGGACTATGTTTCTCTCTTCAAAGATATGATGGAGTTACTGCATCCTGAATTTTATTTAGGAAAATTTTCGTTACTTTTCATGTCACGACTTGTACTCCAATGCTAAACAAAAAGAATAAAAAAAAAAAACAACCTTGAAATTGCTTTTTAGACTCTATGAAGTTAATTACATGGTGGATTTCAAAATGACCCTCACAGCTCAGAACCTTCACATAACAACAAATGATACAGGAAGACTACAGCTTTGTGTTCCAAAATCAGAGAGACATTAAGTCACGGGAAGTATGTGGTATTCTGGTCAGAGAGTAGCAGTTGCCAGTACTGTTAGTTAACCTGCCGCTACTCTTGTGTTCCTTAAGGCGTTTATTGCAAATTAACCATCTAAGAATTTTTTTTCACTGTTCCTAAGTTGGGCATATAAATCCACTTTTCTTAACCAGTGTAAATGGTTAATGCTTAAAGAATAATTAAAAAATAAATAAGTAAAAGACTAAGTCTTTCTGTTTTCAGCCCCATACTCCTTTTTCTAGGCACATCATTATTGATTTAAAAGACTTCAGAGAAAACCCATAATTATTTCAGCATAGATACACTCAGAGCTGTAGCATAGTCAGCTGGTGTCCTGGTCAATCCCCAAACTACCCCAAAAGAAAACTCAAAGGTCAAAAAGAAGACGTCTGGAATTAAGAACCAAAAAAAAAAGGAAAAAAGTTGTGACCATCTCAGGGGCTGTAATTGTTTGCCATACTTCCTAACACATGCACTTCTGATGGGAATACTGTCCAGTCACAACCAACATGTAAAAATATGAAAGAAAAAGCCAGCAACCACAGCAGCAGACTCCACTTTAATAAAAATGTATAAAACAAACAAGGAACAAGTGCTTTTGCATATTACTATGCTTCTTCAGATCCTATAAAACTGTTAAAAACACACATCATTATATATTACATAGCAGCTAAAGATAGAGGAATGGAACACAAAAGTGAATGCATATGGGATGAAACAGTGTACAGATAAGACCATGGTAATGGCAGAAAATGGGTGAAAGCAGAAGAAGCTGACACTTGGAATAGAATGGAAAATAGTGGAATGGTTAAGAGCTTCAAATATCAGGGAGGCGTGCTTCAGAGAAGGGAAATCTGAATGTGGGTATCAAAGCTATAATCAGAGGAGATGCAGCCAAATTACAGAGAGTATCAGGGGTTATTATGACAGAAGAATGCCAAAGAAGCTGAAACATAAGATGTACAAAACAGTGGTGCAACCTGTGCTACTGTATGACACAGAAACCTGGCCAGTGAAGGCAGACAGGAAGACAGAGGTGATGGAGAAATATCTGAGATGGATGGTAGGATATATACACTGTGGGACAGATGGAGAAATGAGGACATTAGAGCAGAAACCCAAGTAGCTCCAATGCACAGAAAGTCAAACAGAGCTTTGGTGGTTTGGGCAAATGTGCTGGAAAACAGAAGACAATTTGGAGAAGACGTAGAACAAGAAGTAGTTGACAGGCAATGAGAGCATCCAGCAAAGACATGGATGGATTATGTGACAGAAGATGTGCGACAGTCAGGTATGACTTTCAAAAAAGGTAGGAGAGTGACATCGAATCACGAAGGAGATGGCACAGCTGACTTGACACCCTGACCCCATGTAGAAAATGGGAAAAAGGGGGTTGATGATGATGATGATGATGATGATGATTCTATCACGATTTTTGAGTAACCATTTGAAATGTCAGGACCTGCTTTAGCGAATCCTGTAATATGGATACTGAATGCCCGAAAAAATGGACTTGCATATGCTAAGTCTGAGATGGCCATTTCTCACAATATTCCCTTTTCTCTTAGCTATTACGATCTAGCAGGTGGTATATGCAAGCATTGGGGGTGTGGGGGATTGCTCCCTGCAAACACACAAGCCTAAAGGAGAAGAACAATTTTAAATACTCGTGCTTGTCCTACATTTTTGGTCTTTTTTTCCGATGTGTTAGCACTCGGCATTACAAGTGCCAGCATTTCAATTGGGAGTCTGATTCTTCTCTTCATAGCAAGGTCACCAGCAACAACATTTAACAGGAGCCTAAAAGAAGAGTATGTTCCAGAACTATGGAGACAATGTAAAATTAGCAGTTTTCAGAGGATGCAGTAAACAAACAGTGAAACATTACTGAACAACAAGCATTGTCAACCCCCCCCCCCATGACAGAATACTTAACAGACTTATTCACCTGCAACTTAAACACCATTTAATGGAATATAGCCTGCTCAAAAAAGGGTTGGGATGGCATTAGAACAGACAACAGTAATCAAACTGCACTCATTCTACTGCCACAAAGACCTATTTACAGCTCCTGTTGTTGTTGTGTCTTTTGGCTTATCCTGGTTAGGGGTTGCCACAGCGGAACTCCGGTCCGCTAATGTTTGGTAGTGGATTTTTACGTGCCGAGTTACCAGCCCTGACGCACAACCTTCAACGAAGGCACACCCATTCACGCATGCCTCCACACAGAAGACGCTCTAGCTGAGAATCGAAAGCGACAACGTCTTGCTGTGAGGCGACAATGCTACCGCAGCACCACTACCGTGGGTTTTACAGCTCCTGTACTTCTATATAATAAAATGCCTTTGACCCGGTCAATCATACTTTATTACTTCAATGAATGAAATGAATAGGATGTAGCCACAATGTAGTTCCTTGGTTTAAAAGCTACCTAATAGGGAATGTTCAAATTACCGCCTGGCCGTCAACCCCCACTTCCTTCTCCACAGCACACCTAGCAGCTCTCTCAGGATCTGTCCTGGTGCGAGTTTCTCATTCCTTACTGGTGACATATCAAAACACAAAGGGGATTCAGCTTTTGTATTCTGATTTATAGCTCAGATAACGGCATTACATGACCTACAGAAGAGTTTCAATGTAGTCAACAGGTGGTTCTTACAAAATAAGCTTTTCCTGAATGAGAAAACAATGAAATCGTATTCTTTGGCAAACACTCTCAAGACACTTAAGAAAAGTTGTCCTCAATGTTAATAATAACCACAGCAGAAAAAAATGAGTAGGTAAACTGCTAGAAATATCTGGGAACAATAATTAAGTGCAAACTGAATTTCAGATGTGATGTTGAGAAAGCCGTCAATGATATCAACAAAACCCTTGGTGCTTTGCTTTCAATCGATCCTCACCACATACTGACTAGTAAAAGACAACTGGAAAATGCAGTCTTAATACCAACACGTCTATGTAAGACACTAGCCCATCTGTATTGCAGACATTATTTTATGACATTTCAGATGCTGGGATTTTTGCTGTTTGACATTGCATAGCAGAAGCCAATTTAAACAAGAACACACTTAACATTCTAAACTTGATGTACTAGAAAATTGCAAAATTTTTTTCAGCCCTACAACCAGCCACCTACCACTCTACTATACTATAAGTGCTAAAGTATACAATCTTAAATTTGAAAATTGCTTTCACAGGCCTTATTCACCACATAATTATTGCACAAAACTCCATACTCTGATCTACAGGCTAAGCACAGGCCTAACAGGGACTTACATAACTCCAATCAGAATTTATATAAAGCACATCAAAATTCTTCTAAATATAGTCAAAAAGCTGAATTGAAATTATTTCTTACTATTTGGAATAATCTTTAAAAATGACAGACTATTAAGACTGCCAAGCCCAATTTAAAACTCACTGCAAGGTATACTAACCGACTATATTTCTGTCTGACTTGCACTATTACCAAAGCTACATTTCCTTTTGCAGTCTAGCTGCAACTCCTCCTTTCCTACAGTTTTTATTGCCCTACTGAAATATTACTTAATTCACCAAGAACTGTTACATAAAACCTTATATATCATATGAATTTGCTATTGCACACAAGACCTTTTCAAGTCCCCACCTCTGTATACAACATAAGCTTTATTTTGAAACAGGTACCTACATCAAAGCACACACCCAAAAAAGCAAAAAATAACAGTCTGTCTTAATTTCAAATGTCTAGCCAGCTGACTAAGCAAAGTTTCATACTTTACATGACAGAAATTTTCTAAACCAACTTTTTATTTCTTTTTCCATAAAAACTTCTGAGCGTATAAGGTTTCTAAATTAAGCTGAAATCTCCACTAACCCAATACTTTTTTACTGGAGGATTTCAATTATCTATCAATAAACTGGTTGACCTAAACTGCCAAAGGTTGGCATGCCCATTGCTTCCTTGACATTATAAATTAGTTTTTTTTTACATTATAAATGTTATTTTTTTCCTCTCACTTGTACTGTAATCGAAACTTGCTTTAATATTTTATTATTGTAATGTGTTTGTACTGTGGAGCTTTTCTTCCAGGGCCTCCAGTGAAAAAGGGCAGTAGCTCAGTCAGGCTATCCCTGTCAACAAATGTCAAACAAACAAACAAACAAACAAACAAACAAACAAACAAACAAACAAACAAACAAACAAACAAATAATAAAATAAACAAATGCTATCTCTAGCATACAAATAGTTAACCATTCTGCTAGGGTAAATCCTACTCTTGATCCTGTCATGACAAATACGGCCACTTCTTGCACAGTCCCATGTGCATCATCCTACCTTAATACATCTCTGATCAGTACTAGCAAAAAACTACGATCACTCATAAAATCATCCAAGGCCAACTTTGAGAGAAAAATCGCAAAAGACAATCACAAGGCCTTCTTTAGCTATGTTAGAAACCTGGGTGGAAACTCCCAGATATGCTCAGAGTTAGTCCAAAATGACACAAAATACACAGAACCCACTGACATTGCCAACATTCTGGCAGACAGGTTCAGTGCAAATTTCTCCTCCCCCTCCCCCCCAAAAGGAGAAATAACTATCCCAGCAGAGTGTAGCCTCCCTAACATCTCAGATGCCCAGTTGAGAGCCGCCCTCTCTAAAGCTAAAAACACAGCAGCAATGGGACCGGACGGTGTCCCGGGCTGTGTGCTACATGAACTCCAAGAGGAACTAAACCCACACATAAGGCTGCTGTTTAATCTTAGCCTTACTACAGGATACGTACCCAAAGAGTGGCGTATGGCAACAGTGGTCCCACTTCACAAAGGCGGTGCTTCTACTGACCCTGGAAATTACCGCCCCATAAGCTTGACGAACCTGGTCTGCAAAGCTATGGAGAGGATCATTATGGAACTCATAAACAAAGACATTGGGGACCTACAGACATTGGATCCTACCCAATTTGGCTTTGTCAAGGGCAGATCCTGCCTTTTGAACTTGGTCGACTTTTTTGAAACAGTCACTAAGGCCATTGATGAGGGCAAGGCTGTTCACACAGCCTACCTTGACCTTGCAAAAGCCTTTGACACAATACCCCACTCGGGCATCATAGACAAACTCACCAGCTTAAATGTAAACCCATATGTCACAAGATGGGTTGCAAACTGGCTCAAGGACAGAACCCACAGGGTCAGAGTTGCTGGAGCTATGTCATACTCTAAGCCAGTCACAAGCGGTGTCCCACAGGGCTCAGTCCTGGGACCCCTCTTGTTCGGCATTTATTTTTCCGAGGTACAGGCAAACATAGGAGGATTGTGGCTGACAAAGTTTGCAGATGACTGCAAACTGGGCGCCATAATTGATACGCCAGCGGACACAAACATCCTTCAGAGAGGCCTCATAGAAACGGATAATTGGTGCCAGAGCCATGGCCTTAAGCTGAACGCCAAAAAATATATAGTCATACCCTTTGGGAAAAACAAGGTACCCACAAATTACCACATAGGTGGTAATCCATTAAGTACGGAAGAGGTAATCAGGGACCTAGGGACCCAGGTTGACAGTAACCTCTCATTTGACACTCACATTGCCAAAGTGGTTAGGAAGACCTTCTATATTGCCCACCTTATCTTGAAGGGTTTCACATCTAGATCAAGAGAGGTCATTGTGCCCCTGTACTCTTCTCTTATCAGGCCAATGATTGAGTACAATGCCCCATTTGGGATGTATCTCACCCGACACCTGCAGCAGTTGGAAAGACCCCAAAAGTTCCTCACCAAGAGGATAAAGGGTCTTAAACATATGTCATATGTTGCCCGACTGAAAAAACTCCAGCTCTATTCAGTCGCATACCGCCTACTCAGAGGTGACCTGTGCCTGATGTACAAGGCCATGTCCAATCCAGAATTAATGGACATGCTCCACCTCAGAAAATCCAAATCCATCAGAGCCACGAGAGCAAGAGACTTAAACCTCAACACAGAAATAAATAGGACGTGCTGGAGGGACAGATTCATAACCAAGAGGCTCCCTACACTCTGGAATAGAATCCCAGTCCATGTTAGGCAGAGCCCCTCACTGACTCTATTCAAGAGAAATCTTGATGAGTGGATGGGAGATCGTAGGTTTACCCCGGGGGTCATCTCTGTGTCACTACTAGACAGAGGCACAGTAAACTAAACCCTAAAAGGGCGAAGTATTCTCATCCTAAGGGGTGGTGAAAGCCACACACACTCTGGCTAGGCTTATAAATGCCCTAGGGCAGATAGCCTAGTACGAACCTATGAACCTATGAACCTATATATCAGTGACCTCTTATTTCAACTGGTGGCATGCCCCTTGCAAATACCTCTGTGTTTAGGGATTCTCAAAAGCATACCTTCTTCAGTTACTTGTTGACCCAAATAAATTCTGCTGTAATCCTCCCTCAGTGCAGTGAATCCTATTGCTAAAGGTTTTGCCTGTGCTTCTGACTTCTACTGTCAGTAAAATGGTTGTACTAATAAGACAGTCCCTATCCATATCAAATGTAATACAAAATAAATAAATGCCTATGGAATGTCCATATAAATAAATTATATAACAAGAGAAAGACATTAAGTAATGTTTGTAAGAGGTCTCACTCTACTGATCTTAAAAACACACTTAAGCAAACTAATAAATTCCTTAAGGGAGCAGTTAAAGAAATCAAAGCTGAGTATTAACTTAAAATAGCTACTAAAACCAAACAAATCACTACAAATCTTTCTTGAACTATGTCAGGAATTCAAGAAGTAACACCCAACAATGTTTAGGGCTTGTCCATAGTAATACTGTACACTTTGAACCAAAGGAAATAGGCAATATCCTAGATAACAAATTTGGTGCAAATTTTACTCCACCCTAGTAATAACTATTCTACTGATTCCACAGACCTAGTCACTTCCTTTGATTATTATGGAACAAGTCTTCTCAGCCCTCTCAAAAGCTATGAACATCTCATCCATGGGCCGCAATAATATAGCAAACTGTCTGATTAGCAGTGGCAGATATGACTGATCTGAACCCTCCTTAACCTCTTAATCGAAACCTCTCCACTGGTACATTCCCAAAGCCTGGAAAACAAGTCATTGTAATGTCATTATACAAAGGTGACGCAACCGGGTCTATGTCATTTGACTGCAAGCCAAATGGCCAAATTCATTTGATTGAAAATTCATTTGACTGAAAACTCATTTGATAGAAAACCTTCTTCACAACAAATATACCAAACATGTTTTTGCAGGGTTCAAGTTCCTTACGCTCCCTCATACACCCTTATTTATATATAGTAACTCCACGATTCAACATCCATGGAGAAAATACACCACACACACTGAATCAATGCTGGAGTGAAAATGCAGTCATCTACAGATCTGGACATACAACATGATGCTGACCATCACAATATGTGCATACTGTGCGAGATGATACTGACCATTGCAATACATGCATACTCTGCTAGACTCACTTCTCTAATAACGCCTATGGTAAGAAATGATACCATCAGATACTTTCTATAGACTTCTACACTTTTCTATCAAATGAGTTTTCAGTCAAATTAATTTTCAGTCAAATGGGTTCGACCACTGGGTTTGGACAAATGAGCATTCAGTCAAATGACATAGACCCAGCACAACTCTGCCCCTTGGTAACTACAGACCCATTAGGTTTACTAGCCTTATATGCAAAGTTATGGCAAATATTGTCTCAGACCCCATTAATCTTATCTTTAGACCCTCATCAATATGGCTTTCTCAGAGGAAGGTCTTACCTCTTTAACATCAATAATTTCTGTGAAAAAGTCACAGAAGCAGTGGATAATGTTTACTCAATACAAACAGCATTTATGGACCTGGCTAATGGATTTGACATTATTTTCCATTAAGGAAGGCTTATAAATCTGATCACAATCCTTATGTTATAAGTTGGATAGCCAACTAGTTATCTAACAGAAACCATGTGGTTACAGTTACAGGTCTCACATCTGAAAACACAGAAGTTACCAGTGATGTGCCACAGGGCTCAGTGTTGGTTTCCCTCCTATTAGGAATCTATTTCTCAGACATTCAGGCCAACATTCCTGGCTTATCTTTATCTAGGTTTGCAGCAAGCTGTAAATGAGTTGCTGTCATTCAAGCATATACTGACTCACAATTGCTCAATCATGGGTTAGACCATGTTAACAGCTGGTGCAGGGTCAGTGGTCTCAAAGAAATGTGAAAAATGTAGTATAGTTCATTTTGTTAACAAAACATTTTCACATATCATATAGGCAACACAACCCCTCCAATCAGGCACTGTCATAAGGGATCTAGGCAATGTTCTTTATAATTCCTTAGCATTTGACCATCATGTCTTCACAGTAATTCAGAAAGTCTCCTATCTGTCTCTTCTAATTTCCAAAGGCATCTTCTCTAGATCCAAGGAAATCTTAATTATCCTTAAATCATATCTCAACAAACCTATTATTGAATATAATACTTCCTTTGTCATGTATTTGTCCAAACATATCACACAGCATGTGAGACCTTGGAGACTCATAACTAAAAATATCAGTGGCCTTAAAAATCTTAGTTATCAGGACATACTGGCAGTTTTCTCTCTGTACTGCGTCTAATGGAGCAAAGTGTCTAGACTTTTGAGCCATGAAAACTCCATCAGTGTTTGACCTCCTATTCCTTTGTAGAACAAATGGTTCTTCAAATACCTGGTCATCAACAGATAAAGAAGACACATTGCCATGACAGATTCAAATCCGAAAGTACTCTCACCCATGGATCAAGGGCAGCAACCTTGCCACCTTCAGTGTTAACCTAGCTAACTGGATGGGTAGCTTCACATTCTACCCAGTCTATCTTCTTTTACCCTCCTTGAGGCTGGAGGGGAAATCTTTACGAGTTATTGGTTAGGTTTGGAATAGTCTATAGACAGATTGCATAGCACTTACTTATGAACCTCCTTATGTATGTAATTTCCACACTATGCAAACCATACTTGGAAATTAGCAAAAAATTAATATTATATGTGTATGGGTGTTTTTGTTATTGATCCGAAGGAACACAACTCACATACTACAGACTATATATAATAGATGGATTTGTGTTTCTTGTTATTGCCACATACAAAGTATTCATTTAAGTCTATGGCTTTGCACATAATGTTTGCATTCACTCTCATTGCTTTGTGCAAACCTTTATACAATTCTTCCAGACAATATTTTTTATTGCTAGTTATCATATTTTCTTTACAAACTTTAACACTTGAATCTTTTGGTATATTCCAATGTCCAGTAGGCGGAACCTGAAAATAATTTTGGGAACTTTTTCCCTTGGTTCTCTTTGAGAATGAGCACTGGCCAGTAGCATTAAGCTGGTTAATAAACATAGACAAACAAAATGTGACATAGGATTCACAGTGGTGTACAATGTGAAGCATCTGAAAGCTAACTAGAAATGCAATAGGCAATGGATGGTACTGGCATTCTGAGCAAAAGGCCAGTATGATAAAATAGACACTGCCACCTGAGACGTACCTCCCTGGACTACATGGGAAAGGACATAGAGGAGCTCTTTGATCATGTAGCCCAGGCCGGTATGACCCTGACCTTGAGTAGCATCTTGCCCTCACCAAGAATGATGCCACAGTATAAAGACAAAATGATCAATTTTAACAATTGGCTAAAGTATTGGTGTCATTCAAAGGGGATCCAGTGTCTGTCAGCCTGGGATGACATGCTCGACAAGCCATGTTGCTTCGCTAGGGACGGCTTGCACCTGTCACCCCTGGGTTTTCGAATACTGGCAAAGGCTCTTGCCTCCCCCATAGTGGCGTTTTTAGGCAAGGCGGCTCAAAAGACAAACCCACCTCCATAGACAACACAAAGAAAAAAAAATTAAGGGTAATGCTGCTCAACGCCAGAAGTCTAAACCTCAAGATGCACACACTCGAGACTCTCCTCAGTATGGAGAATATTGATATCTGTGCAGTAACAGAAACCTGGTTCAAGGCTCCCGAGAGCACCCCAGCACTAACAGGTTATACTTCATACCATGCTTTCCGGCCCCAAAACACGGACCGAACCACAAAAGGAGGGGGAGTATCCATATTTATCAAAGATACACACACCTCCAGGTTAGTGGCACTGCACGAAGCATCAGAGACCATCCATGTGCAACTAACAGTGGGCAAAACTGCCTTTCAGTTTGTAGCCTGCTACAGACCACCCTCCCAAACACAGGAACCTCACTCGGTTTTCCTGAGAACAATGGAGAATATGAAGGTCTCTCCAAACACCATTATATTGGGTGACTTCAACCACCCAAACATTGATTGGGAAAACTACTCAAGCCCAAACATCCTCGACCAACGGTTCCTAGAATTTATAAACTCAAATGCTATGGAACAACTGGTCACCACTCCCACAAGAGGGGAAAACATATTGGATCTGGTCATCCCCAACATGGGGTCTCTATGTTCCACACCAGAGGTATACCCCTCATTGATAAGATCAGACCATAAACTAATCTCACTGGACATCCATATTCCGTCCCCACCCCTAGCCATGGAAACTACGGTGAAGAACTTCTCAAAACCGAGGTGGAATCCTTCAAAGCCCCCGGGCCAGTGGAAAATATGGCCCAAAATTCAGAATCCTTTACAAAAGCATTCTATGGACACCTACAGGAATGCATGGAGCAAGCTATCCCAAATAAAACCAAGACTCACTCCTCCAAAGGCAGGAGACCTGTCTGGTGGACCCCGGCCATAAATAAGCTATACAACAGAAGGAGAAAGCTACTACATGATAGAGCAAAATCTTAAAAAGGGAAGGCATCTCTGATCAGTACTAGCAAGAAACTATGATCCCTCATAAAATCATCTAAGGCCATCTTTGAAAGAAAAATTACACAAGACACTAAAGATAATCACAATGCCTTCTTTAGTTATGTCAGAAACCTGGGAGGCAACTCCCAGATATGCTCTGAGTTAGTGCAAAATGACAAAAAAATACACTGAACCCACAGACATTGCCAACATCCTGGCAGAAAGGTTCAGTGCAAACTTCTCCCCCTCTTCCCCCCCCCTCCAAAAGAGCAAATGTCTATCCCAACAGAGTGTAGCCTTCCTGAGATCACAGATGCACAGGTGAGAGCTGCCCTCTCCAAAGAAAAAAACACAGCATCAATGGGACCAGATGGTGTCCCGGGATGCGGCTTACATGAGCTCCAAGAAGAACTAAATATAAAGTCACTGTGCAATCTCAGCCTTACTACAGGATATGTACCCAAGGAATGGCGTACAGCAACAGTGGTCCCACTCCACAAAGGTGGTGCCACAACAGACCCCAGAAACTATTGCCCTATGAGACTGACTTGCCTGGTCTGCAAAGCTATGGAGCATATCATCATGGAAATCATAAACAAAGACATTGGGAATCTCCGGACACTGGATCCTACCCAATTTGGCTTTGTTAAGGGCAGACCTTGCCTCTTGAACCTGGTCAACTTCTTTAAAACAGTTACCAAAGCCACAGATGAAGGGAAGGTTGTCCACACAGCCTACCTGGACCTCGCAAAAGCCTTCACCACAATACCCCACTCGGGCATCATAAATAAGCTCACCAGCTTAAATATCAACCCCTATGTCACAAGATGGGTTGCAAACTGGCTCAGGGATAGAACCCACATGGTCAGAATAGCAGGTGCCATGTCAGACTCTAAACCAGTTACAAATGGTGTCCCACAAGGCTCAATCCTGGGACCTCTCTTGTTCGGTATATATTTCTCTGAGGTACAGGCTAACACGGGTGGACTATGGCTGACCAAATTTGCAGATGACTGCAAACTGGGTGCCATAATCGACTCTCCGGCTGACACAAGCATCCTCCAAAAGGGTCTCACAGAGACGGATAACTGGTGCCAGAGCCATGGCCTAAAGCTAAATGCCAAAAAGTGCATAGTCATCCCCTTTGGGAAGAACAAAGTGCCCAAAAATTACCACATAGGTGGTAATCCATTAAGTACGGAAGAAGTAATTAGGGACTTGGGGACCCAAGTAGACAGCAATCTCTCCTTTGACAATCACGTTGCTAAAGTGGTTAGAAAGACCTTCTTTATAGCCCACATTATTATGAAAGGATTCACATCTAGATCAAAAGAGGTCATTGTGCCCCTCTACTCATCACTTATCAGGCCCATAATTGAACACAATGCCCCATTTGGGATGTACCTTACCCGACACCTGCAGCAACTGGAAAGACCCCAAAAGTACCTCACCAAGAGGATCAAGGGGCTCAAACAGATGCCCTACGCAGTTCAGCTAAAGAAACTCCAGCTCTACTCAGTTGCGTACCACCTACTCAGAGGCGATCTGTGTCTGACGTATAAAGCCATGTCCAACCCAGAATTAATGGACATGCTTCACCTCAGGAAATCCAAATCCCTTAGAGCTACATGCTCCAGGGACTTGAACCTCAGCACAGAAATAAATAGGACATACTGGAGGGACAGATTCATATCCCAGAGGCTCCCCTCACTCTGGAACAAAATCCCAATCCATGTTAGGCAGAGCCCCTCACTGACCCTCTTCAAGAGAAATCTTGATGAGTGGATGGGCGATCGTAAGTTTACCCCTGGGATCTCTTCTGTGTCCCTGCTTGACATAGGTACAGTAAACTAACCTTAAAAAGGGCTACCTTCTGTGACCTACTATACAGAGGCACAGTCAACTAATCTAAAAGGGTGGCGAAAGCCAAACACACTCTGGCTAGGCTTATAAATGCCCTAGGGCAGATAGCCTAGTATCAACCTATGAACCTATAGCAGCATACTGGAAGAGCAGTGCTACTACAGCATGCAGGGTGACTTGCATGATGTCATAAAGCCATCCCTCCCTATTCAATGCAATACACACAGCTGTGTGCAGATCATTGGCTGCCGACATCAGCCAGCAACAGACAGTCACCTGTAGGACAGCCTAGCACAAGCCCCAGCAGGAAGAGCAATGTGTAAACCTGGTCATATAAATGGGGAGGAAAAGAAGCCAACTGGACATAGGACAGGGGGGACAGCATTATGAAACAGATGGTGGCTGGAGGAAAGCAGCTTCTAAACCCACCACCTTGTCACCACAGGTGATACCTTCACTCCAAATTTAGAAGAGGAGTCTTCACGTCTCCTCCTGAGATGCAGATGTGGAGGTCCATAGTGATCCAGCCACAGCGTCATCAGCTGGTGGAGACTGAAGTAAACGCAGCGATGCAATCTTTTCTGCCTGAAGTGGATCTGCATGTGGTTGACCCAATGGGAAGAAGCTGGGAAGACAAATATATGTTTTGAACCATATTGCTGTTATACACTGGAAAACAATACAATACTTAGAAACCCTGCTGCTTGTAAGGCCATGACTGGCTTCTGCAACAACCAACCATATTTAATAGATGCTCCTCAGCAGCTGTAAAGCAAATTAAGAAGTGCTCAGCATTTGATACATAACACAATGGGAGATACCACTCCAAAAAAATACCATCCCCTGAACCTGTGCTTCCCACCGGTCAGTTGCATTCCTCCGCTGTATGGGATGATGCCCATGGCATCGGACAGCACCTGTACCAGGTGAAAACAAACACCGAACATTTAAAGGAGCCATCATGCCATCCCATCAGGTTCCCATTGTAAACCCTGTGCAAGAAGAACAGAAAAATACTGCTCTCTTTGACACATGCAGGAGCTCTGTGGTTCTCTGAGAAGCAATGGCTATGGACACTCAGCTGGCCTTCTTGTGAAGCAAGATGGTACACCAGAGCCATAGCTGGCTTATCTAGAGACTAGTGCATGTCCCTTAAGTTCCATCTGACTCCCTTAGCTCTTCCAAGTGAAGATTCAAACCCACAACGCCAGCTCTTCAAAAAAAAAAAAAAAAAAAAAAAAAAAAAAAAAATCAAACTGCTTGTGTACCAGCATTTTGGTAATGTTGCAGGAGCTCTCAGTCCCACCCTCTAACAATTTGCACCCAAAGTGATTGCCCCCTTTACCCTGTCCTTGCTATGCTACTGCGGTAGATCCCCATGTATAAATGCATGTTTCTGAATCGTGTCCAGCAATGAAACACTGCGCAGTGGCATGACACTATACATCAACAGCGCAGGAAGGGCAGGGCAAAGGGGGCAAAAAGTGTTAGGTGTGGGCATAGTGCATAATGTGATCCTATCAAGAGACATAGTAGGCCCCTTGTAATGTATGAAGGAGGGCTATAGATGTGGCCTCTCATGCAAAGCAGAAGGCTGGGGGGATGACCACTACAGAGGTGAGACCACCAGTACTGTGGTGGCTATCAGATGTGGTGGAGTTTTTGGTGTCACTCTCTAGAGAGGAGACCCAGCCCCTCATACCAAGTGGGGGCTTTGATGAAGGTGAATGCCTGTCACTCACAATCCATGTGTCAGTAAGCAATGTATCAGGTTAATATTTACCATGAAACTATGATATGACACATATGTATACGTGAATTGGAGAGAATATGTTTTATGGTGACCTGCACCTGTATCCTCTAGGCAGTTCTGCTTTGCAAGAGTAATGTCCTGCCAAAAAAGGTATGCATTTCCCAGTATGCATGCCACAGGGTGATAGTAGGAACATGTCTGTAGGCTCACATTGTTTTTCATGCATTTTCTGGCTTGACTGGTAAAGGGTTCAGTACAAAGGGAAAACAGCAGGCTGACACTAGCAGGACTACCCTGATGGTGACTTGCTGGTCGCATGGTTGATAATATACTAGCATTGTTTGGGACACTACAGGAGGGGAAGACACTCCATCTGCAGGTACAGATGTTCCTGTGGATTGTCATTGTTGAGTTTAGAGCCTCTCTGAAGCCTCACATTCTACTAGGTGAGACTCCCTTATGGATCTTCTTGTGTTTCTACCGCACGCAGCATGTGATGTATGCACTACCTCTGATGTGGGTATATCCACAATACTGAGGGACACAGGGGGAGTCTGACACCTCCATGACTTCCCATATGGTCCCCTGATATATGTACAGCAGTTGAAATCAAGTAACAGATTTACAAGTCTATGATCCAGGTGCAAACATTTGTTATTCACAGTACTTTGGTGGTGGTACATAAGTGCTGCAATGGAGATGACAAATGTGGTCTGTGGCTTGTTTGAGGAAATGTTCCAATTATACAGTGCCCTGGAATATTAGCACAATAAGATCACGCTTTTACTGAAAGCTCCACTACCAAAAGTCACCTTTGTATATGAATCCATGCAACAAATTATGACTGCCACCCAATCTACCTCTTCTTGCCATGGCCATGGGAGTTAAAACATGAGGCAACTGTGCACCTGGTGTTGCATGTCAGAGGACAGACCACCATGGACACACCATCACTGTCACTTAATACTGACCTGTAACTCCTGCTCATGGATGGAACTCTTCTTCTGGCTCTACATATGAGAAATCTCCTGTGCGTGGTCTTCATAGAAGAGATGCTACCCCATAACCCTATCATTTAAAGATATGATCTCTGACAACCTGGAATCACCCAGAGAATGACTTTGTTTTCCTCACATGACCTTACCCCCATTGCAGAGTCGCAGTTAACTGTCACTATGCTCCCCCCCATCTCTGTGACCTGCTCTGCTACCTCTGTTGTGCCATTTACAGCATGTCCTGGCATGGTGTTCTTTGGCTTCTTTGCTTGTTTTTGCAAGAATACATTTTGTAGCAGGCTACAAATGCTTAGTTGCAAATCACCAGACTACATTGTAGTGCCCCATGAGATGTGTCTAAATAGCAGAATCTACCCTTTAGAAATCCAGAGATTCTTTCCACAATTTTTCATGTTTTGGCATGAAGATTGTTATATATAACTTTCCATGCATATCCAGCATGACTTGCAACACACAACATTATATGTGATCTGCACTCAACATGCATGCTACATATATGTATAAGCCATTCTGTCCGTGTGTCTGTGCACCTTTCAACTTGATCCTCTAGGAAGTCCTCTTGCAGGAACCACTGGTACTGGTCTGTTGTCTGTCAAATGTGTGCATCATGTGAACTGACTGGGTGGATAATGCTCCACACATTACTGACCATCTGTCAGTACTGCAGATGTTAGCCTTTACTATTCATATGTCTCTGTTATTCTGGACCAAATTAGGCCTTAATAGCAATACGAGTACAATCTATGGTGCCTAGGGCTGCAGGGAAGTGTGAAGTCTCACAGAATGCACACATGGTATTTTCTCTTTCCTCAGGTATCTTTAGGATGCAGTTATGGTCTTACACACGTTGCAGCCGGATAGTGAGGAAGTGGTTAAGTATTTATGAGGCAGACACCTGCAGTATGCCTACAATGTCCCCAGTAGTTCATTGGAAGACAACACTACACATACGTTTGTATCCACATTCAGCTTTGAAGCTTTCAGTTATTTGCTGCTGTGTCAGATGTTGCTGTGTGAGTTGCTGCCTAAGTCATTATAATTGACATGGGTGGCCATGACGCACACCATTAGCAACACTGAATCTGATGATACCTTCCCAAACCTCCTGGTGAGCTACTGCTGCTGCTATGCCTAACATGGCTTCAGTTACTTAGTCCATAAATCATGACATTGAAAATGAATGACAGTGGGCATATAGTGTTGCCTTTTTATATACCTGCCTGAATCACTCCATCATCTCAGTCTCTTGTATTTGCATATCCTGTTTTACTGATCTGTGTGGGGCTTTTCATGTACATGTTATTATTTGTTTGTCTGCATGGGTTGCATGTTGTACAGATGGTGGCTATGACTTGCCCCTCCCCATGCAAGGCTGCTACCCATGCTGTACTGCACAGCACATTGCATAACCCCTTTATAAATCCCAGTCATTGTTTCAAGGTCATTCTATGTAGCATTTCAAAATATGTATATGCCAAATTTTACATTTTTCTTTGGCTGAAAACATACTAATAATTTGTCTTGTGTATAAACTATACTTTTGTATTTACCACAATCTCACAAATTTAGCACATTCTTTCTGGTAATAGCACAACTTTTTTATCATCTATGACATTTAATGCAGTGAAATCAAACTGGCAGCTCTTTTCCCCACTGTTGACCAATACGCTGGCCAGGCCATTACTGTCAATTTCAAAATAGGGGAAACTACGAGGCTAGTACATTACCTTTATTCTGAGGTTACCAAATTTAATGACTCCTAAAATGTACTACAGATTATTTATAATGCCTCATTTTGGTTACGTTTTAGTGCTTTGTAATAATGTTAAATACATTTTTGCACTTCTCTTTAGTCAGACTGCCTAAATATCTTTCTGCTGGAACTTGTATTTAAAAATCTGCAAACTACTGGCTTTAAGACATTTGTTTGTCTCTTTGTTGCAGCTGACAATCAACTGCGCTGTCGCTCTTTCCTGACTCCCTTGCTCCGTCATGACTACGCTGTCGCTCTTTCCTGACTCCCTTGCTCTGTCATGACTGCGCTGTCGCTCTTTCCTGACTCCCTTGCTCCGTCATGATGCAGCCTGACACAAGGGAAGGGGGCTTTTAATTTTAACAATGTACACATGTTACTCCCTGGCTACACTCATCAATGGTAGTTGAAGTGGGGGGTGGGAAGCATGCAGTAGAGCTTGCAGCTGGCATCATCACATTTATGATTTCTTTTTTTATTTTTTATTTATTTTTTATTATTATTTTACATTTGTTGACCAGGCTAGACTAACTGGATATATGTCCATTTTCAGTAGAGGCCCGGGGAGAAAAGCTCCAAGACATAGGCAGTGACATATCATATATTACATGCAAATAGCAAAGTTTATTTATCTATTGACATTTGTTTATAGGTTCATAGGTGTGTACTAGGCTACTGGCCCTGGAGCCTTTACAAGCCTAGCCCATAGAAGTGCCCTGGCATCGTGCTGCCCGTTAGTTTCCAGTGCCTCTATCAAGTAGAGCCACTGGAGTGATCTCCGGGGTGAACTTTCTATTTCCCGTCCACTCATCAAGATTTCTCTTGAAGAGGGCTAGTGAGGTGCTCTGCTTGACATGTATGGGAGGTCTATTCCACAGCATCGGCAGTCTCTGGGTTATGAACCTGTCCCTCAAGCATGTTCCGTTGATTGTGGTAATGAGGTTGAGGTCTCTGGAGTGTGTGGTGCAGAGGGATTGGGATTTCTTTAGATGTAGCATTTCTAACAGAGCTGGATCAGACATGGCTTTGTAAGTCAAGCAGAGATCGCCTCTTAGTAGATGATATGAGACAAAGAATAGCTGCAGTTTTTTGAGTCTGTCCATGTATAATGTGTTTAAGAACTAGGATCCTCTTCATGAGGTACTTTTCTGGCCTTTCCAGCTGTTGCATATGTGTAGTGGGGCATTATACTCGATGATTGGCCTAATGAGGGAAGAGTGGGAAAGTCTGACTCGGCAAGAACAAATTTTCACTGGAGTTCCAGGGAGAAAAGCTCCACAGAATACAAATTACAACAGTCAATTAATATCACTTACAATAAAATAGCAATGGTAAGAGAAGAATATAGATGCAAAATGGATCTGTAGAAAATATACAAGATAAATGCATTTCAGATAAATAAGCATGGAAAAAATATATGCAAGAGAAATGCAAAATGAATATGGAAAGAAAAGAAAAAAATATGCCAGTATTGGTGGCAGAAGGTAAAGTTTTCCCTCTGCAAAGTCACATGAGAGGATATATATTGAGTTGAGCATGTTAGACAGTAGTAGTGAAATAGCAGAGAGTTGTAGCCCAATACAGGCCAATAGCGGAAATTAGAACTATTGGTCTGACACAGACTAAATAAGGGAGCTAGCATAAAGAATATGAGGACACGTAGAAAAATATATGTTGGCAGCAGGGCTTTTTCTCAGTTCTGTCCCTTTCCACTGTTTGCTGACGTTCTGTGGAGTAGACTGGGTGAGAAATTACAGATGTGTGGCAACTGCTATTCAGGCAAATTATGTGTCGGTGTATTGTTAGGTGTTCGTTTTTTTTTATTATTATTATTATTGGCCATTTGGAAAAAGGAAAGCATTTGTTCACATTTTTCAGTCTGGTAAATTTCCAGCATTTCTGATTTCAGTTCTAGGTTTTCACTTGCAGAATTCAATGTAATGTACTTCAATGTTTCTGCACGTAAATGACTTGATATTACAATCTTGCACACGCATGCTTGCAGATGTAAATATACTGACATGTACACATATATACACAAATCACACTAGTCCAAACAGAATATTTTATTTTAATGAACTATTACTGTCACTGTCATAGGCTATTGGGAATTTGCACAGTCTGGCATATCAAGAAAATGTGATTAAACATCAGTAAGTACAGGGTCTCACTAGGACATACACAAGTGAAACTGGCTAAGTATGGAACGCTTACAGAGTTATCTTAACGGAGGACCAAGTATCAAATAAGTATGAATGAGGTGCAACTTCCCGTGTCCTACAGATAAGGGAAAAGAAGGTTCTAATACATGGCGTGTTTGAAAGATATTTCATGGGCGGACCACACCCACAGATCAAGAGGGGTGATTACAGTGAAGGAGGCAGTAATGAGACAGTGTCAGTGTACAGGCTTCCAAAAGGAAATCAAAGAGCCAAATATAAACCATTTCAAAACTGTGTGTGTGTGTGTGTGTGTATATATATATATATGGGTGTGTGTGTGTGTGTGTGTGTGTGTGTGTATATATATATATATATATATATATATATATATATGTGTGTGTGTGTGTATATATATATATATATATATATATATATATATATATATATATATATATATCTATATTAATACACACACACAGACACATGAGAGACAGTGAATATGTTGAGAGTTGTCTAGTCAACTGCATATGGCCATCTAGGTAGTTTATTGACAGTTGTGTGAGATTGACAATCAGTGGATGGGGGAATATTCCCTCTTCCTGGGGACTGTGCTGTCTCAGAGTTAGTAAATATAATTAACTGGGGTTGTGGGGATACAGAACTGGTTTCCCATATAAAAAAATGATGTTTCACTTTGTTTTTTTAAAGTTGGGAGTTGCATGCGCCAGAACAGTTCCTCAGTATGATGTATGAGTTGTGCAGTGTTGGCATCCATGTTTTCCACCATATGCAGTTGGTATTTGGCAGTCAACTTATGGTATTTTGCTTGGAAATTGGGTAATATACCCTCATCACAGACAAATAATTCTTTTATATGCTTGCTATTCTACAAATTATTATAGATGGAAGAATAATTAAGTAAACTATTATTGGTTAACTGATTACTTGAACACTGTGTTCAGGTCTGCTAGCAGCTAGCTTAGATCACAGGCCTCATCACTTCAGAGGAAAATACCTTAACTACTCAATCTGAACTGTTACCTGGTAAAGGAAGTTTATTCCAACAAGATGCAGTAAAGAGAGGCATGAATCTACTCCCCCTGTATGTCATAGCTAAATGAAAAGAACAGTTATTATCCATCTTACCCCAATAATAACCTTAAAATTGTTTCATGAATAGATTTGAAACCAAGGTGCAGTATGCCCCTAATACAGCTGTACATTACAGAATATAGTACGTAATTGGTTATTTAGGGTACATCCCTAATACAGCTGTACATTACAGAATATAGTACGTAATTGGTTATTTAGGGTTCCCACTAATACAGCTGTACGTTACAGAATATAGTATGTAATTGGTTATTTAGGGTACACCCCTAATACAGCTGTACATTATAGAATATAGTACGCAACTGATTATTTAGGGTACACCCCTAATACAGCTGTACATTACAGAATATAGCACGTAATTGGTTATTTAGGGTACACCCGTAATACAGCTGTACATTACAGAATATAGTACGTAACTGATTATTTAGGGTACACCCCTAATACAGCTGTACATTACAGAATATAGTATGTAATTGGTTATTTAGGGTACACCCCTAGCACAGCTGTACATTACAGAATATAGTATGTAATTGGTTATTTAGGGTACACCCCTAACGCAGCTGTACATTACAGAATATAGTATGTAATTGGTTATTTAGGGTACACCCCTAATACAGCTGTACATTACAGAATATAGTACGTAATTTGGTTATTTAGGGTTCCCCCTAATACAGCTGTACATTACAGAATATAGTATGTAATTGGTTATTTAGGGTACACCCCTAATACAGCTGTACATTACAGAATATAGTACGTAATTGGTTATTTAGGGTACACCCCTAATACAGCTGTACATTACAGAATATGGTATGTAATTGGTTATTTAGGGTACACCCCTAATGCAGCTGTACATTACACAATATAGTACGTAATTGGTTATTTAGGGTTCCCACTAATACAGCTGTACGTTACAGAATATAGTATGTAATTGGTTATTTAGGGTAAACCCCTAATACAGCTGTACATTACAGAATATAGTATGTAATTGGTTATTTAGGGTACACCCCTAATGCAGCTGTACATTACAGAATATAGTACGTAATTGGTTATTTAGGGTACACCCCTAATACAGCTGTACATTACAGAATATAGTACGTAATTGGTTATATAGGGTTCCCCCTAATACAGCTGTACATTACAGAATATAGTATGTAATTGTTTATTTAGGATACCCCCTAATACAGCTGTACATTACAGAATATAGTACGTAATTGGTTATTTAGGGTACACCCCTAATACAGCTGTACATTACAGAATATAGTACGTAATTGGTTATATAGGGTTCCCCCTAATACAGCTGTACATTACAGAATATAGTATGTAATTGTTTATTTAGGATACCCCCTAATACAGCTGTACATTACAGAATATAGTACGTAAATGGTTATTTAGGGTACCCCCTAATACAGCTGTACATTACAGAATATAGTACGTAATTGGTTATTTAGGGTACCCCCTTATACAGCTGTACGTTACAGAATATAGTATGTAATTGGTTATTTAGGGTACCCCCTAATACAGCTGTACGTTACAGAATATAGTACATAATTGGTTATTGAGGGTACCCCCTAATACAGCTGTACATTACAGAATATAGTACGTAATTGGTTATTTAGGGTACCCCCTAATACAGCTGTACGTTACAGAATATAGTACATAATTGGTTATTGAGGGTATCCCCTAATACAGCTGTACATTACAGAATATAGTACGTAACTGGTTATTTAGGATACCCCCTAATACAGCTGTATGTTACAGAATATAGCATGTAATTGGTTATTTAGGGTACCCCCTAATACAGCTGTACGTTACAGAATATAGTACGTAATTGGTTATTGAGGGTACCCCCTAATACAGCTGCACATGACAGAATATAGTACATAATTGGTTATTTAGGGTACCCCTAATACAGCTGTACATTACAGAATATGGTATGTAATTGGTTATTTAGGGTACCCCCTAATGCAGCTGTACATTACAGAATATAGTACGTAATTGGTTATTTAGGGTACCCCCTTATACAGCTGTACGTTACAGAATATAGTATGTAATTGGTTATTTAGGATACCCCCTAATACAGCTGTACATTACAGAATATAGTACGTAAATGGTTATTTAGGGTACCCCCTAATACAGCTGTACATTACAGAATATAGTACGTAAATGGTTATTTAGGGTACCCCCTAATGCAGCTGTACATTACAGAATATAGTACGTAATTGGTTATTTAGGGTACCCCCTTATACAGCTGTACGTTACAGAATATAGTATGTAATTGTTTATTTAGGATACCCCCTAATACAGCTGTACATTACAGAATATAGTATGTAAATGGTTATTTAGGGTACCCCCTAATGCAGCTGTACATTACAGAATATAGTACGTAATTGGTTATTTAGGGTACCCCCTTATACAGCTGTACGTTACAGAATATAGCATGTAATTGGTTATTTAGGGTACCCCCTAATACAGCTGTACGTTACAGAATATAGTACGTAATTGGTTATTGAGGGTACCCCCTAATACAGCTGCACATGACAGAATATAGTACATAATTGGTTATTTAGGGTACCCCTAATACAGCTGTACATTACAGAATATAGTATGTAATTGGTTATTTAGGGTACCCCCTTATACAGCTGTACGTTACAGAATATAGTACATAATTGGTTATTTAGGATACCCCCTAATACAGCTGTACATTACAGAATATAGTACGTAAATGGTTATTTAGGGTACCCCTAATACAGCTGTACGTTACAGAATATAGTATGTAATTGGTTATTTAGGGTACCCCTAATACAGCTGTACATTACAGAATATAGTACGTAATTGGTTATTTAGGGTACCCCCTAATGCAGCTGTACATTACAGAATATAGTACGTAATTGGTTATTTAGGGTACTCCTTTTGGTTCCTTCACATACGTCATCTTGACATTTGTTCGACAGACCTATTGATAGAAGATGCCAACGCAAGATAGTTACAATAATGGGGAGGGAAACATGCTTGTTCCCTTCTATTGTGTGATTTTAAAGCTAGCATAACAAATTAGCAGGGTTTGTGGGCTTACATGGGAGTTTGGAGCATGTATGTTTTAGTGCCATCAGTTTGATTACAATCATTTTGCTGATAATCAGAGCAGTGAAGTTTTATAGCCTTGATTATCTTACATAAACCCATTTTATATACTTCCTTTGTACGTTCTCTTAACTCAGCCTTTGTGCATGAGCAGAACATAATACTGTATTCAGCAATAGGCCTAATAGGAGATGCACACTGTTAATAAAATGCAAAGAGATTTCGATGAAATAACTTTAAAGATTAAGCCTATGCTACTAGTGCCTTAGACCTTACCTTACCTTAGTAGGATCAGTCTTAAAAGACACGCTGTTGTTGGTATAAATCCCAAGACCTTTAATGATCCAAAACTTCAAAAGCTTTGTTGTTTATTTTAATAATTGAGTTTACCCTGCTGACTCCAAAGCAAATTATCTTACACTTGCTGGTATTGAGGATGAAGCTACTGTCCTTTAACCTTGCACAACAGAGGTTCAAAGAGCATAACTTTTTCTTTTCATTTATGATGGAGCCAGTTTTTAAAGAATCTGTGTATTTTGATAACTAAGGCATACTACTAACTGAGAAATGCAATATTAAATAATACAGGCCTGAGTACTTATTAACTGGACTTCTGAATAATTACTTGATTTATTGGTTAATTAATTGGAAGATTAAATTATTAGTTCATTGATTAATTGGATATTTGATATACTAGTTAACAACATGATTAGGTTAATTAAACAGTTTATTGGATTATTAGGTAATGGAATACTTAAATTTGTTCATTTTATAAATTGGCTACTTGAATAATTCTGTCATGATTAATTGATTAATTATATTATAGTATAATCTATTACTGCAATGACTGAAAATTATTTTGTGTTATTAACTGGTTTATGTGTTGTACAACTGCCTGCTTGGTTACTTGGCCAACAGCATAATTTGTATATTGAACTGTTGTGCTCATGAAATAAAGAAAAAACATTTCATTAACTCGAACATCACAGAGCAACACAACAGATGACGGAGGAGAATCATTTTAAGCTGCTGGAATGACTTTTGAGCTTAACTGGAAACTGCTGATACACAGTGACTGACATATGATGACTTCACACCTACTTAATATTGATTTTTTTAATAATTTCAGAAGTGAAATTAAAAATTCATGTGGAAGGCACAGCACCTGCTGGAATGAGCTCTCTGCCAGTAAAAACTTTGGATTTTAGTTTATCTTTATGAGCCATTGTAGAGGTATTACATGCATAACAGAACTTCAGAAATCAAGTATCCTTTTTTATATCCCTGGCAAAATGCTCTACTTTGTTTAAACACTTATCCAGAAAAAATATGACCTTAGCAACCATACTGTAATGCATCTGCACCATTTTTTTTTCCTTTTAAACTGTCACATTCAATCTCTATTCATGTAGTACAACCTATATTTTGGGTGCTCTATGCAAATTAAATGATAATGATTTCTTTTATCTGAATACTTTTTCTCAAATACCTCACAATGCATCTTTATTTATTACACTATTTTAATGGTCTGGTTCATGTCTAAATAAGGTCTGGATGGATCTCTCACCCTACCCAATAAATGAGTTAAACAAAAACATGCATACAACTTTGACACGTGCTTAAATAAAAAAACAAGTCTCTCATCAAAAAACAGATACTTTGACCTGTGCTGTCTTCAGAAGCAGACTCTGTTATATGTAGCTGAATGGATATATGGGAAATTTGACTGACAGGATCTATAAATGGCATTGAAACAGAGGAAGACTATGATTGCATGGTGGTTCAAAAGCAGCGAGGGAGGAAGCAATGTTTTACAACAATTACCCATAGTATAGTAAAAAACACAGTCCAAAGAAATGGTGCTACAAGTGCTCAAAGAGAAAACCAGATAAAATAAAAGAGCACAACGTTGCGAGTCCACAATACTGTTTTAATATTAAAAATAATAAACCAAAGTTGTTAAGCGCTTTCATCAACTAGTATGACTTCTTCTGAAGAAGTCATACTAGTTGATGAAAGCGCTTAACAACTTTGGTTTATTATTTTTAATATTAAAACAGTATTGTGGACTCGCAACGTTGTGCTCTTTTATTTTATATAGTAAAAAACACAGGTCAGTGAGAAGAAATATGAAATAAAACAAGACATGGAATATCCACTGTCTATAAACATTACATGGCACATCCCAAGGCAGAAGCAACATCAGTACATGCCGGATATGAAGTAGTGATTTACATGCAACCATCCATCTAATGCAGCTAAAAGATGACATCTTGTGTACAGTCCCTCTTCTATGCACACAAAAAGTGTCATAATGCTATAAATTGTAGCCAAGGAATGCAGCAGCTCTGACATAAATATTAAAGATGCCTAGTGCAATGTTTTGTTTTTAATAATTATTGAATACAGATACGCTTGATGCACAGTAAAACATGGGTTTTTGCCCTATCTCCTTGTATACACTATGTAGCAACCCAAGGGTGAGATGTTCAGTGGTTGGCTATCAGTTAGTCAAGTTTATCAATCAAATCAATCATATTGTACTTTTGTGCTTAAGTGTAATAAACTTAATAAAACAATAACTGCATATTTAAAATAATCAATAAATTACAAGACTGTCAAAAGGTGGCATGTTGGTCATTCTAAGCCTTGTTAAAACAGTGAGTTTTAAAGCACCCACAGAATTAGTCCATGCTGAAGCATTCACATAGTTGCCAGCACAGCGAGTTTCACTACTGAGGTGGCTGATATATATATATATATATATATAAAAACAGCAATGTCCAAAAGTATGTAGCTGGAACCTGCATATCATTAACAGATCCTGAGCAGGTGGGTGAAGGGCAGGAGTCAGCCATTAATCCCCTTTAGGGTTTTAAACATCAGCAAAAGAGCTTTGTTGGCAGTTCTATAAAACCAGGTAGCTACTGTAGATGTCTCTGCACAGGAGTAATGGGTCAGTGGTGGGAGGGCACATGACATTAGCCCAGCCATAGAATTCTGCATCAGCTGCACCCTGTCAAGTTCATACATGAGAAGACCTGGGTAAAGAGCATAGCCCCTATCACAACTGGGGTCCTGAAACCAAACAGAAAGCATGATCTCACTAGCAAAATACCATATTCTTAAGCTTGCTGATTTAGGACAAATACCTTTTTGCAGGGGGCTACGCAACCTACACCACTAACATAAAGGTGTCAAACCCACCATACCTGGATAACTGTATGTACTAATTCTGAGGTCACTACCTCAGAGAAAGGGAAATCTCTAACATAAAGCAACCTTGGACTGGGTATATTTTCAACAATATTCACTCATATAGGTTCACTATTTTGAGGACTGCATGTATATTCCACAGAATTATAGCAGGCACCCATGGTGCATTGCAACAGTCAAGGCAATATGCGAGCAATGGATGATCCACAATAGTTCAGTAATGTAATAGTCTGCAATGCTTAATTTGCATGATACTCCTAGGACTATGCTAGCATAATATGACTGTATTTGAAATTTGATGCTTGAATATCATCCCATTACTAGGAATCATACCATAATTCCATGCCTTAGATAAAATATCCACATATAGATATCCTCCTCCAAAAATGATGTGTGGAGGAGGACAGAAGCAGTAGAGGGCATATATCTAACATGAATGGCCATTAACATAGCTACGGTTGAGCTTCCATCAGTTGTGTTTGTTCACATAAAGATGATATCCACATCACCTTCAATGGTAATCAGGGGTGCCACATGCTCCTGATTTAAGGGGAGAGTGTCATCTACCAGTGGTACTGCATTCTCGTCCCTCTAACAACATCTCCAAGAGGCAGCAGGTACCTATCGTAGAACAGGAATCCTAGAATTAAACATTGAGGAAGCCAACACTTCAGAGAGTGGGAACTAAGAGATTTATGATAGAAATCACTGTCTGACTGTGACCAGGGAGGTGAATCAGTATACTACTATGGAAGATAAACTAATTTTCCAAGCATTTCAAAAGGATCCAGTGATTTACCATGTCATTTTCCATGTCAAATGCAGCAGAGAGTTAAAAGATGGCAAGATGGACTAAATACTGATGTTTTTTCACCACCAGAAGATATTCATTGATTTAAGGAGTGCTATCTCAGCACTGAGAAGTGCATTGCAAAAGTTCACCAGTTTCACCGCAATTGCAAGAAAAAAACTTGAAGCCATTTACTCACCACTTTCTCTGTAATCTTGCCAGAAATAAGAATGTTGGAAACACGATGATACTTTTCAAGGCTGTCTAGTTCCGAAGCTGGTTTCTTGAATAAAATGACCCAGACCTCCTTTAACATGTACAGAAAAGTTTAGGAAAACAAGAGTGCAGTTCTGAAAAATATATATAAAACTAAATATAACAATGCTTCTGAGTTCAGAATTAAGCCCACAGTTAGTGGACTGCACACTTAAAATCAAACTTACAAACGTGGGTAAACAGCGATAAATGAATTCCCACTATGACCAGTCAGATGGACATCTCAATAAGTTACCTGCATGTGTAATGAACTCATGACAGAGTCCACTTTGTTCACAAAGGTCAAAGAAGCTGCATTACAACAGGCGGTAGTAAAAGCCTTTCAAGTGGTTAGGCTAGTTGGACTGAAAAGCCTGTTTACTATTCAGAACAGATTAATTGGTCAGTTTGGTGTGGCACAGATCTTTTCTGGCGGAGTCTGATTGGCACCTACAATGCAGCAGGTCTGGTGCCAGTTTGTCCTCCAAGAGGCAGGGGCATCTCCACCAGTCACTGATAAGGTTGTAGAGCTTCAGGCCATAAAATGGTTCATGCACATCTACAATGACCAGATGTACACTTGTTAAGGGTGAACTGATCAAGGGCAGCTGCCACACATCTGTTATGAGCAGCAGCAATTGATTTAAAATGATTTCTCCTGCAGCCTTGGAGGAGCTAGTCAAAGCCAAGAGTTAGGTGGTCACTGCACACATTACTTAAAGTCCTGCTGCAGGACAGCCCCAAGTTAAAGTGTACTGGGTGATGCGCTGTCCAAGAGACTGCCCCAAATCTCAAGATAGCCCCAAGTTAAAGTGTACTGGGTGATGTGCTGTCCAGACGACTGCCCCAGATCTTAAGATAGCCCCAAGTTAAAGTGTATTGGGTGATGTGCTGTCCAGGAGACTGCCCCAGATCTTAGTATAGCATGTCCAGCTGAAATATGAAGTCCAACAAATGGACTTTTTATAGGCTGCAGAGAAAAAACCTGAACAAATCTGAATCCCTTTCTAACTGATAAGAATTTCTTAGCCTATACCACACATTCATTGTCAGACCTGATGTTGAAATTACCTGGAACTAACCTGTTTAATAATGTCCATAATCCACTTCTTTTAAGGAATAGTTCTCCAAAATAGGATGAAATTGAAGAACTGATGTCCTACCTTATTGGCAAAGTAGTAAGGCCTACTGTAACAAAAAAAAAGCCCTCTGTGCCAAAAGAAGGATTTGACTGAGGGATTTAGGAAATATTGGTGCTGTTACTTAGCCTGCATATTTTGGTATGTAGGATCTATTCTATTACAGGAGGAAGTGGCCAGCATAGCTAAAGAACGTACATTTCTCCTTCAATATGGAGATACCATTACTCATTCAATAAAGATCTTCAGTAATACCTTTAACAAATTCCACAAAGTCATCTCACTCTGCAGTCGGCTATCCAAAATCCACTACTGCAGGTCTTTAGGCATGGAGGAAAGCCTACGCTAATCAGCTGTGTGTAGACAAATGCCAGGATAAGCAACATGGCTGCTGTATCTGTACTATCAAAGGTCAAAGGTTCAGCATGCTGCCACAAAATCCAACTTTGAAGATGTGTATAAAAGTTCTGTACAGACTGGTACTCCTCTGAGACAGGGACAGAGGTCTCTCAAGATTTGATCTACCAGAGGAGTCTGGAAATAGAATATATGGGACAAACTGTTGAGGGGTTTTACCTTCACAATGGCCAAAGAATAGATCCACTTGTCAAACCTGTTCATGGTCTAGGACTCTGAGAAGACAGTGTTCTAATGTTGAGGCTTTTGAACCCATACTAGATTAGGGAAACTGCTGCAAAGGAATCCAGCTAAGGGTGCTTATTCAGTAAGGATCTCAACTCTTCCACAAAACAGTATAAATGGTTAACCTTCTTGGTTAAATTATAACTCACGGGGCCACCAATGAAAAGGGGCCATTGGCTAAGTTGGACTTTCCTGGTTACCAAAGGATAAATAAAAAAAAAAACAAAAACGGATACAATGGCAGAACAGTCTGAAGGAGGAGGAAGAGGAGAAATCACTTTCCTTTTGATTCCCCTGCTCCTAAATTTATGAACTTCATAAGACACGGGGCTGACATGCAATGGAAGGTGAATGGCAAAGGTCTCACATGGAGAAGAGGGTGTGTCATAAAAGATGTCTGAGTTAACTTTACTTACAGTACCTTCCACTCCCATACTAAGATAACCTTTCCTGCCAATCAGTCCTTCCTCCCACTCCAGGCAATCTGTCATTCTAATACCATCAATACTTTCCTAAATTGAATACTACTCTCCCACGTCAACCACTAATCTTCTAGTCTCTTCATTTTACCTCTTTGTACCTCATTTCCACTCTATCTCCTATCTACTCCCTACTCTCTCGCTCTCCCCATAAACACATTTCTATCACTAAATACCTTTCTCCCATCTCTTCCCACCTATACCCACTACACTCCTTTAATTTATCTTACCTTCCAACCTTACTCCTTATTATGTCAAATAAACACTCTCCCTCACTAACACCGTTACCTTATTCTACCTTATAACACCCTCCCTGTCTTTTAATCTCAGCACCCATATCACCTATACTCTCTTCAATCTAGTATAACCAAATTCACACTACCTCCACACTTGCACATCCACTCCCCCTTCATCTTCTTTCTTTCCTAGCACCACTGCTCTCAGCTCTCCTCCTACACCATGGCTCATGCACTCTTCGATGCTCTCCCTTGTCTAATACTCCTATCCTACCTTGCATCTTATCACTTCTCAATTGATCCCATCCTCTGTTCTCCTACTTGTTGTCACTACACTCTCAACTCATTCATCTCATCCTCAACTATCCTCCCCACCTTCACCCCACACCTTCCTGAAATAAAAACTTCACCCTTCCCCGCAACCTGCTCTAAAATCAAATTCTGATTCCACTACCACCCCCTCAACTGTCCTTCAATACTCCATTTCTTCAAATCTACACTTCCTTCAGGAGACATCCACCCTAATCCTCGTCCCGAAAACATCCCCACCTACCATCCCTCTCATCCTATCTCCCATCAGCCCAATTCACCCCTAACTGTCTTACATTCCTCTCTCTCAGCATTCACAGTCTTCCAAACAAAATTAGTGAATTACATGTACTAATTGACAAATACTCATCAGACATAATAACGCTCAACCCCCACATCTTAAACAAAAAATTTCTTCCCCCTGGGAATAACATCTTCCTACTTGATAGACCTAAAAAGAAAGGAGGAATTTATTCCCAGCACCTCAACCTCTATCCTCTACCAAATACATCCCCACAATTTCTATCAGCCAAACTACTAACTCTGAACTCCAAACTTAATGAGTTTAAAACACTATCCCCCACTGTAATTTACATACCCCCTGGTGGCAATATCCCTGTGCTAGAAAGTACAGTTGTGTACCTACCATAAATGTAGATGTCCGAGTGTATTCACTGTTGCAGTCATTACACTTGGGCCATCCTGTCGGCACGCTACCCGCAGTTCGCCCGAATTCCAAAGTCCAGGTCCGGCGTCAGTAGCTGTCGCCTCTTCCATGACATCAGTGCGTCAGGGGTATAAAAGATGTAGCCGATGCCATTTTCTTCAGTTTTTCTTGCCCCAGATGTCAGGTGCCCCCAAAAAGGTAGGCTAAAAATTCTGCTTATGAAAAAAGCATGCAGTAACATAATCATTACCTTCATCTACAAGCAAATACACCATATAGGTTGTATAGGATAGAGAAGTATAGATAAGTCCCAGCAAATAAAAGGGGGATGGAGGGAGATTAACCTGGACTGCAACAGTGAATACACTAAAACTTCTACATTTATGGTAGGTACACAACTGTACTATGTTCATCGTGTTTCACTGTTGCAGTCATTACACTTGAGTTGAATCCCAAAGCTGAGGTTGGGAGGCTGGGCCTAAATAGAATTAGGAGTGGCTATGAGACCCTGCAGAAATGCAGTGGCAAAGCCTGCTCTGGATTTAGAGTAAAGAGGTAAGTGGTAGTGCTTTGTAAAAGTGTGCACTGAAGTCCAAGTTGCAGCCTCCAAAATATCCTTGGTTGGTACTCCCCTGAGGAAGGCTGCAGAAGTAGCTGCTGCTCTGGTTGAATGTGGCCTGATGCCCTTAGGCACTGATTTGCCATGTTGTAAATAGCAGAAACGAATGCAGTGGCCTATCCATTTTGAAATAGTCTGCTTTGAAATAGCCTTTCCTTGTGATCCTGCAGCATATGCCACTAAAAGTTGCTCAGTCTTTCTGAAAGCTTTAGTTTTGTCCAAGTAGAAGCGTAACTGTCTGTGTATGTCCAAAGAATGCAGAAGTCTCTCCCCTTTATTCTGTGGGTTTGGATAAAAGGTAGGCAAATGAATGGTTTGGTTAAGAGCCCCACTGGACACTACCTTAGGCAGAAATGTTGGGTTTGTCCTTAGAGAAACCCTGTACGGATGGAAAATAATAAAAGGTTCCACAGCCATTAATGCCTATAATTCTGAGACTCTTCTTGCTGAAGTTTTTGCTAGGAGCAGAACTGTTTTCCATGATAAGTTTATCTCAGCTGTATTGGCTGGCTCAAAAGGAGGCAGTGTGAGTTTTTCCAAGACAAAATTGAGGTCCCATGCAGGTATGGGGGCTCTCCTTGGAGGTCTTATGTTTTTGGCCCCTCTGAGGTACTGCCTAAGCAGTGGATGTGAAAAAATAGGTGGGTCCGTATTGTAATGATCTGAAATGGCAGAGGCATGGATCTTAATTGATGAGAAGGATAGGCCTTTGTCCAGCATCTCAGTTAGGTAATGTAAAATCTGAGGAATATTTGGTACAAGTGTGTCAACTCCTTGTGCCTGATTCCAAGCACAGAATCTCTTCCATTTTTCTGCATGAGATATTCTGGTGCTGGGCCTTCTGGCCTCCAAAATAACATCCATAACCGCTTTAGAGAGAGGTGTATTCTGAATGGTTACCTTATCCACCATGCAGCCAGATTTAGGGTTCTGAGTTGGCTGTGCAGGATCTGATTGTTTTGTTGGGTCAGTAAATGAGGAATTTGAGGCAATGTCCAGGCTGGGCCTTGAGACAAACTCTTTAGGATTGGGTACCAGTGCTGGCGTGGCCAATCCAGGGCAATCAGTATAATTTGTGGCTTCTCTTGTCTGACCTTTAGGAGTACCTTGGGGAGGAGAGGCAGTGGAGGAAATGCATATACTGTAAGGTTTTTCCAGCTGAATGACAGAGCATCCACTTTCCATGCTTGTTTGTGATAAGTCCTTGTGCAGAATCTCTGTAGATGGCAGTTGTGAGGGGAGGCAAATAGATCTATGTCTAGGCATCTCCATTTCCTTGTTATCATGCTGAAGATTTGTGGATCTAGTTTCCACTCGTGAGGATCCATGAGGTTTCTGCTTAGTTCGTCTGCCAGAGCATTTGTTTTTCCTGGCAGGAATTGTGCTTGATAAGTCAATGCTGTGTTCCACAAATTCATGGCTTGTCTGCAGAGGGGGTAAGAATGTGTGCCTCCCTGCTTGTTTATGTACCACATGACTGTAGTATTGTCCGTCTTTATCAGTAGTTGTCCTGGATGAAGTAGGTCCTTGAAGTCTGTCAGGGCATTTTGTACAGCTAGCATCTCTTTTTGATTGATGTGAAGATGCCTTTGGCTTGTGGGCCATGTGCCCTGAATACATTGTCCTGCCATGTGGGCCCCCCAGGCATAATCTGATGCATCTGTTGTTAGTGTTTGCCTGGCTGTGGGTAAAGTGAATGGCTGTCCCTTGTTGTGGTGACAGGCCTGTGCTGACCATCGAAACTCCTGTTGCAGGCAGGGAATGAGGGTAATTAATTATTCCAGGCTGTGGCAATGTTGATTCCAAACACTTTTTAGATACCATTGTAGCTTCCTCATATGCAGTCTTGCATATGGAATTAGCAGAATGCAGGATGCCATGTAGCCCAAAGCCTGCAGAATTTTTCTTGCAGATAACTGGGTCTTTGTTGCCATGCTTTCGAAGTAAGAAGTCAGTTGCCTTTGTTTGTCTGGCATGAGATAAGCCATCTGGGCAGTTGTATTTAAGCTTGCACCCAGGAATATTATCTCTTGAGAGGGTACAAGTTTTGATTTCTTTTTGTTTACTATGTACCGTAGGCAAATTAGTAATCTTTTTACAAGTGCCAGATGCTTTAGTAGAATGTCTTTGGTCTCTGCTTGAATGAGGCAGTCGTCCAAGTAGGGATGTATTTGAATTCCTTTTTGTCTGCAAAATGCAATTACTGGTGCCAGGCATTTTGTGAAGACCCTGGGCGCAGTAGATAAGCCAAAGGGCAGTGCAGAGAATTGGTAGTGCATTGAGCCAGCTATGAACCTGAGGTATCTTCTGCAAGATTGTCTGATTGGGACATGCAGGTATGCCTCTTTGAGGTCCAAAAGTTACAAGCCAAGCCTTCTTGTCCAGCATGGGCAGAAGCTGCTGTAGAGTCAACATTTTGAATTTTGGGACGTCCAGAAAAGTATTTAGAATAGACAGGTCCAGAATTGGTCTCCCTGCTTTGTCCTTTCTTGGTACTAAGAAAAGTCATGAGTAAAATCCTTGTCCCTGTTCTTGTTGTGGTACTGGCTGAATAGCCCTCATGCCCATGAGAGATGAAACTTGTTTTTGTGCCTCTGCCCATTTATTGTGTGGCAGGTCTGGCATACCTTTTGCCTTTGGAAGGGTGTGAAAGTGGAACCTCTAGCCTTGAGAGACTATATTTAAGACCCATTTGTCCTGGGTGATCATGTGCCAATTTTGTAAAAAAAGTGCTAGCTTTCCCCCTAAGGGTGCTGCCAAAAGATAAGTGCTTGGCATTGGCAGAGGAAAGTCATTGGCACTGTTTCCTATATGGCTGTGATTTGTCTTCTCCGCTTTTGGAGGTAGAAGCACCCCATTGTTTGGGCCTGTATGAGCCCTGGGGCTGTTGTCTGCTTCTAGGGCATCTGTATCTGCCTCTTTCTGGCCTGTCTGACACTGGAAAAGACCAATTCTTAGTAGGCCAGTTCCTGCTAAATCTGGGTGGTTGTACCTGTAAGAAATCCTTTACTGTCTGCATAGATTTCGCTTTATCCTCCATTTTCTTCAACACCTCTTCTGCCTTAACACCAAACAAAGTATCATGCTGTAATGGAGCATCCAATAATTTTGCTTTAACATGATCGGGCAGATTCTGTTCCTTTAACCAAGCATGCCTTCTAATGATGGAACCTGTAACAGCGGCCTTGCAAGAGGCCTCCAGTGAATCAAAACCACATTGCAAAGTATGCTTTCCCACTTGTTCAACTGCATGCAATAAATCCTGCATTTCCTTGTTCTCAGAACACTCAGAATTTGTCAACATTTTCTGTTTTACCAGTGACATTAAGTATCGCTGATATTTAAGCATATAAAACTGACAATTTAAAGCCCTTACAACAAAGGTAGCAGAAGTGCAAACTTTTTTACCCCATCTGTCCAGTGCCCTTGAATCCCTATCTGAGGGGACAGGGTTTTTTGCAATAGAAGCCTTGACCCCTTTGGGACCCTGAGATATAGTTTCTGGGTCAGCAGCAGGGTTTTTATATAGAAATTTATGAGAGTCTGGAACCCTGTAGTATCTGTCTGGCTTAACAGGAGCAGGAGGTAAAGAGACGGGAGACAGGCTAGACTCTGAAAAAAACGTCGTCTACAATGTCTAGAACAGGAGGAATAGCAAGAGGTCTGTGCTGAGGAAGTAGAAGAAAGTCTCTGAGCCTTTTCTTAGATTCTGAGTAATCTTGGCTCTCCCAGTGGAAATGCTCCCTCATGGTATGCAGGGTTTCCCCAAAGGAATAATCCTTAGGAGGAGAAGCTGAAGGAATAGATTCTTCAGCATCAGAATCCTCATAGGGAGGAAGAGAGTAACCCTGTTCTGAAGAGGAGTCAGAGGAAATGGAAACCTGATCAGAGGAAACATATTCTGTGTCTTGCCTAGGCCTCTTATCAGGATGGGGATGGGAACCCCTGATCAAGGTAATTAGGTCTTCGGCCATTTTAAGCATCTGTTTCTTAGGCATGGAAGTCTGTCCAGGAGAATGCTGTACTTGTTTCTTTGTCTTTAAAGCTGTTTTAGTCTTTGCCTTGGAAGCTGAGGTTGGCTTGATATATAACTGTGTAGGTCTGAAAACACCCTCAGAAGCTGATACCTGCTCAGCGGCTCTGGACCCATCTGAGGGAATAGTTTCCAAGTGTCCAATACCTTGAGTATCCAGAGGCCTAGCTGTCTCCATGTGGGAGTAGGAAGCGGCCTGTGGCTCTCAGGTAGCGGGTGTCAGGGGCTGTGAAAGTGCCTCACTGAGAACTGGCGAACCGGCGACTGGCCTAGCGAAGGCCTCGTCATCAGTTTTGGACCTTGGATGCCTATCCTTTTCCTTGTGCTTTTTATGAATTCTGGTCACTGGTTGTTCTGACAGCATTATATAATTAAACCTTTGGCCAAAGTAATGAAAAGCAAAATCGTACCGACGCTTAACAGTGTGTTGGTTAAATCTAGCACAAAACCGACAGCTAGTAACGTCGTGGTCAGGGCCTAGGCAAGGATTACAGTAAGAATGAAAATCCTTATGAGGTATTTGCTTCCCACAAGAAATACAATTGTTAACTTTTCTGACATCGGTCTGGAGCAAGAAAAAAGTTTCCCCAGTGGGGTACTTAGCTTTATTGAAGACTTCGGATCTGAAATTCGATTTCGAAAATCTCAGGAGTCGGCTGACCGGCACTTGCGAACTGCTTTTGCTTCAGGCACCACGCGGCAAGAAAGACAGAAGAAAATGGCGTCAGCTGCATCTTTTATACCCCTGGCACACTGACGTCAGGGAAGAGGTGACAGCAACCGACGCTGGACCGGGACTTTGGAATTCGGGCCGACTGTTGGTAGCCTGCCAGCAGGATGGTCCAAGTGTAATGACTGCAACAGTGAAACATGATGAACATCACATGCTCTCCTGGTTCACACATAATATACCCCATGAAACTATTCTCCTAGGAGATGTCAATATTAACTGGATAGCCATTACCTCCAACTCCCCTAGCTCTAGTATGAATCTTCATGGCTTCTATCAACGTTATCACCACGCCTACACACCTCAATAAACCTACCAGCACTTTCTCCATCATAGACTGGATACTCGTATCAAATCCAGTCCCATACCACCAACTCATGTCTCTGATTCTACCAATGACCACTCTCCCATCTGTATCCAAAGATTCACTCAACACTTACCAACACCTCATAAATTATAAGACTGTCGTAGCCTCTCTAATTTCCATCCTGATATACTAAACAACACTCTCTCCTCTGTAAACTGGTCCTTTCTATCACACTAACCTCTTAATGAGACAGTACAAAAATGTAACATTTTCTTAGGCATACTAAACACTCTTGCTCCTCCTTGCTCACATTTTTTAGTAAAGTTATGTGCTCTAGAAACAACTCGTTCCTGAATCATGTAGTACATGAACCTGAAATGTGTAGAATGATAACTTCCAGTAACTTTTGTTATACCAGTGAATGCAGAAATGCTGACTCATTGGGACACATTTTTGTTTCCAGCAGGCAAATATGATGCAGAAACTTCTATTCTGTGTCTGCCCCATCGATAGCTTTGAATACTGTAGATTCAGCGATATATACACTAGGACTCTGAAGCGACGTTAAGGCAGCAGAAGATGTGATTAGTGCTGTACTAACACAGACTGGTGATATTTAACCATGTGAAGTATAGAGAGAATTGTGAAGATTAGCACCAGCACGACTTTTAGATGTTACATCGCAGTACTTACCTGGCAATCTGCAAATAAACATGTGCAAAGTGCATGTAATGGTCATTTACATGGCTGCAACGGGCCTATCTGAGTACACAGAAATCCTGCCAGTCATATACCCTTCCTACACAAACACACACACACACACACACACACACACACACACACACACACACAAATACACAGTACAACATACACACAGTTTATACCCGCTCAGAACAAGGGTACAGACAACTGGCTGGTGGAAAGCTAAAAGTTGAACATCAATGATGTTGGGAACTTTGGTTTCTGTGCTTTCAAACTGATTCCATTTTACCAGCCGTAGCTTATCTAGTAACCCCTTCACCCATCACCCACTTTCAGATTTCTGCTTCCCTAATATTAAGTAACAACCCTCCTTTTATTCTTCATATGAGTAAACATGTCTTTATCCCTGATGACTGGTAGTGTCCTCTGCCTGTTGGTGTTTGGTTCACTTAAACTGTAGCTCTGTAAATGTGTTTAATGCTGACCCAACCTTTGACAGGGGATCAATTTGTCTTTGGAGTTTAACAGAGTCTTATCAACTCTTTATTTTCTGTTGCACTACTGAGGTTTCCCTAGCAGTCAAAATAAATGTATGTTCCCATTTACTTTGAAGATTCACTAATTAGAAGCTCTAGCATCTACTGCACTAAAATCAATAAAAGATTCCAGAAGAGTCCATGTTCCATATTATGATCATCTCTAAAGCCACACCAGGTCAGGAAAGATTAAAATGTCTTGCACAAAGAGGCTTTCAAAGAAATTGGCATCATATAAATAGTTAATATTACACTCATGTGACCCATGATGCTTAAAATTTGTGCTATCTGCTAGAATATTCAGATGGCTGAAATAATCCTTACTTCAGGGAAATTCAGGAATGGTTGGACTTTTAAGGTGCCAAACTGGGGTTTTAGGAATATAAGGGCCTATTGAACAATAATCTAGAGTACAAGAATGGATGTTCACTCATCTGAGGTAGAGTCTCTGCCAGCACCTACAAATTATGTTAATATAGAGTAAATAAACAACAAATTACCGATCAAGCCCCATGTGACATCTGTCTATCTATCTATCTGTCTATCTATCTATCTATCTATCTATCTATCTATCTGTCTGTCTATCTATCTATCTATCTATCTATCTACAGCAGAGAGTTGATTATCCGAACTAACTAGGACCTATGGTTGTTTGGATAATCAAACTGTTCGGATAATCAAGCATATAGTGAACCAGATAAAAACATCTAAAAATCTTCTTTTATTTCTTGCATGTAGGAAATAGATTTATCAACCACTAAGCAATTTCAATGACAATAAAGGATATTTTTCACACATGAGTGGGCTACAAGCTCAAAAAACACTCACAAGTGAATACATAAAATGTTTACATATTCAGACTTTATGATATCATATTTTCCTACTTGGCTAATCAACTCTCTACTGTACACACACACACACACACACACACACACATATATATATATATATATATATATATATATATATATATTGGGGTCTACTTTGTTTAGTTGAATCTCATTTCAATGAATTTCATTTTACCCCGACCACATTGCTGAAAACACATAGGTTTATAGGTTAGTACTAGGCTAACTGCCCTTGTGAGTCATTGTAAGCCTAGCTAATTATCCTTTGTGAGACTCAAACCCTGCACCTTGTGTTTGCAAGACAAACACCTTAACCATTAGGCCAAACTACTGAAAACTCATTTCATTGAATCTCATTTCACTGAACTGAATTTAGTATATATGGCACTGTGTAGAGTACTATAAGGCAAGTAAAAGGTATATGCCCTTTTTCTCACTGTAGTGCAATCCTGGAGTTAGTATATATAGTTAGGGGTGGTGTGGGAGGGCACAGCCCCCCATCTTGTTTGTTTTATATTGTATTTTACCAAAAACTTCAAAACAATACAATTTAAACAATGGACATGCATAGTTACAACACCAGTGACTAATTATCTTCAGAAGACGATATGTACTCAAACTAAGTGGGGGGCTATGCCCCCCCATACCCTCCAATGTGGGGGACTATGCCCCCCCACACCCCTAACTATATATACTAACTCCAGGATCGTACTTCAGTGGGGAAAAGGGCAAATACCTTTTACTTGCCTTACAGTACACTACACAGTGCCATATATACTAACCGCAGTCAGTGAAATCAGACTTAGTGAAATGAGTTTTCAGTAATTTCTGTTTTCAGCTAAGTGGTCGGGGTGAAATGAAATTCAGTGAAATGAGATTCAATGAAACAAAGTAGACCCATATATATATATATATATATATATATACATACACACACACACACACACACACACACACATATATATATATATATATATATATATATATATATATATATATTTTTTTTTTTACACACACACACACACACACACATGCACACACAAACACACACACACGCACAAACTTTTGAGAAGTGCTTATCTGTGAAATGTATTCAGCATCAGACTAAGTTCTTCATAGAGTTTTAAAACAAACTTTATTACAAATATTCTTAACAGTGACATGGGCCAACAATCATGACCACTTTTAGCCGTGTTTTAACATTTTGCAGAGGATAACCTTTGACTGTACAAACTAGATTTACTCTGTAGATACATTAGGAAGATATGAACAAAGATTTTTCCACTTTAGGTCAACAGCATAGCAGCAAGCCAAAAGGGTACATTTTACTGTAGCGTATATGCCAAGACAACAGGAAGTTTAAAAACATTGACATTCCAGTTCTTATTTCAGGAATTATTAACATTAAGAAATTAAGAGGACTGACAGTTCTGCTGTGCTGTGTCATAAGAAAGACAAAAATATTAGGCCTTGCTGCTGACTGTTTACCTATTGTATTTGGGCTAGACACTACAAGGGATATAGCATGTTTATCGACATTTTGTCAGGACTAATTCGACTGAACTGCACTGACTGTTCTGGATACCTGTGAATACATCCAGTTCTGAAGTTTTACAAAATTAACATCTTTTTGAAACTAGAATGAGAACCCTGACAACTGCATGCATGTCACATCTGCCCTAGAAAGGGGAGAAAACCATCACAAGCCATTTGCTGAAACAGTAGTGATGTTTGCGTCTGTGCCCGCACACAGCAGCAAACTAAAAATTGCTCTTCCAGGCTCGAACAGATCAAGTGAAAAAAACAATAAAAGACATCTGCTCCTTAAAGCAGCTATTTTCTCCTGAAATGTAAAACAAACCTTTGGTGTAAACCTACAATGTAAAAAGCCCTGAAAGATTTGCTTACACCTCTCAAGGAACTTTTACCATTTGTCATGAATACCAATGTCAGAGTTATTCACAGACCTTTATTATTTGTTCAGTATGATAAAGGTCTCGGTCATCAGTGAAGTGCTTTTCTTGGACCACATTGTGCTCCTCTTCAGTATTTTTTTCCACATATTTTTCAAACATTTTCTAAAAATTGTTATCAAATGTTCACACACACGCACACACACACCTAAAATAACTAGAATCAAAAAGTTTGTGATTGTGCAGTTTATTTGATCGATGGTGCCCGATCCACTGCAGATGTTATTAAGTAGCTGCAGTCTGTTAAGCCATGCTGTCCACTTATGGCATGGGATTGTGGATGGGCATGTCTGATGACCATTGAGTCCATCCGCCGTTGACTCATAGAACTGTCAGCTCTGTTGAAAGTGTGATTTCTTCTAATGTGTGATGGTTTCAATGCACTATTACCATTGGAGTTTAGACTTTCAGGATTCCACTGTAATGAGTCTGTATAGTCTATGTCTGTTACTGGTGCAGACACAACTCTTCGGCGGTTTGCGCTGT